>NC_039260.1:17158424-17458424 GCF_003368295.1 Carassius auratus | reverse complement strand
ATCATTCTCTAATAATTAAATGCCAAAATCATGAAAATGCTATCATTTTCACTATACAGTCAGATTTGAAACTTCATTTAAAATTAAAATCAAATTGTTTTCTGCAATCTCCACCAGACTCTTGTTCTACATGTGCCCACGTACCACTGTTGTGATCTTCATATAATTTTGCTGTATCATTCTTTAATAATTGCATGCCAAAATCATGAAAAATTATATATTTTTTACTATACAGTCAGATTTTCAAAATTCATAAAAAATTAAAATCAAATTGTTTTCTGCAAACCCCACCAGACTCTTGTTATACATGTGCCCATGTACTACTGTGGTGATGTTCATATCATTTTACTGTATCATTCTTTAATAATTGCATGCCAACATCATGAAAAATGCTATCATTTTCTCTATACAGTCATTGAAACTTCATAAAAAATTAAAATCAAATTGTTTTCTGCAAACTCCCCCAGACTCTTGTTCTACATGTGCCCATGTACCACTTTGATGATTGTAATATCATGTTACTGTATCATTCTTCAATAATTGCATGCCAAAATCATGAAAAATGCTATCATTTTTCACTGTACAATCAGATTTGAAAATTCATAAAAAATTAAACTCTTATTGTTTTCTTCAAACTCTACCAGACTCTTGCTCTACATGTCCCCATGTACCACTGTGGTGATTTTCATATCATTTTACTGCATCATTCTTTAATAATTGCATGACAAAATAATGAAAAATGCTATCTTTTTCACTATACAGTGAGATTTGAAAAATCATATAAAATTTTAATCAAATTGTTTTCTGCAAACTCTACCAGACTCTTGTTCTATATGTGCCCATGTACCACTTAAGTGATTGTCATATCATTTTACTATATCATTCTTTAATAATTGCGTGCCAAATCATGAAAAATGCTATCTTTTTCACTATACAGACAGATTTGAAAACTCATATAACATTAAAATCTAACTGTTTTCTGCAATCTCCACAAGATTCTTGTTCTACATGTACCCACGTACCACTGTGTTGATGTTCATATAATTTCACTATATCATTCTTTAATAATTGCATGCCAAAATCATGAAAAATAGGATATTTTCCACTCTATAGTCATATTTGAAAATTCTTAAATATTTTAAATCAAATTGTTTTCTGCAATCTCCCCAGACTCTTGTTCTACATGTCCCCATGTTCAACTACTACTTTTACTGTATCATTCAATAATAATTGAATTAATAATTAACTCCACCAGTTTCTTTTTCTACATCTCCCCAGGTACCAGTGTAGTGATTTTCATCTTACTTTACTGAACAAATTTTTAATAATGCTTACCAAAGTCCTGACCGATGCTATTGACCTCACTATATCCACATAACAAACAAACCTGTAGACTTTTATTTACTTTTGGCTGGCTTTGGGATAACCATGAGGTTTGGATATTGACATTGCATTTGACATTATGTTTGGCTTAATGAATGTTTTGGTAATTCTCATCCTGCCTTGTGTGTGCGGTTTCCCTGTCTTCAGCCACAACATGAACATGTCATAACTTACAGGTGAATATTTACAAATATGTATATGTTAATTTGAATAAACATTTATGTAGCTGAATCCAATTTAATATTTTATCTGGTCTTTCAGATACAACTTTCAGTGTTGTGATGTACTATAAAATGTCCATATAACTGTCTTTTTCCATTATCACTAATCTTATGCTATTGTCACTATCCAGCCAGATCATCACAGTCACAAAGGAATTACTGTTAGTATAGTGGTTGTAGTTCTAATTTGCATATTGTGGCACATATCTTCATTATGTTGAATGGTCTCCAATGTCTCCACGGTGCTTCAAGAAACCCACCTGCAAAGCTACAGTACTATTAACCGTTTTAGGCACTTAATTTTAAATGCTGTAATAAATAGTGATTGAGATAATACATATATATATATATATATATATATATATATATATATATATATATATATATATATATATATATATATATATATATATATAAATTAAATTATAATAACTACATTAAATCAACATTTGATGTGAGCATTTTTTTGATGTGAGCAGCTTTTGTCCTCTATCCACTTGCAATTAGTGGATAGAGGACACTCTATGGGGGGAGTGCATGTACGGTTCTCTCTCCACCTTCAATACCACGACTTAGGTGCCCTTGAGCAGGGCATCGAACCCCCAACTGCTCCCCATCTCCGCAGCATAAATGGCTGCCCACTGCTCCGGGTTTGTGTTCACAGTGTGTGTGTGTGTTCACTGCTCTGTGTGTGTGCACTTCGGATGGGTTAAATGCAGAGCACGAATTCTGAGTATGGGTCACCATACTTGGCTGAATGTCACGTCACTTTCACTTTCACTTTCACTTTCAGGTCGCTTGCCATGTATGCTTTTGTTGTATCTTGGAGACATTGCCACAGTTCTTCTGGAAAGAAAAATAAATTATTGGCATAGAGGCATTTTTGCTAGTGAAAATTCTAGTGTTATAATAATTTTTTACTTTTTTAAGTAAATAAACTCTTTAAGTAAGAGTTATTTAAGTAAGATAACTCTGAATCCTGTGAACTTGAAAATTTGCTGAAAATGTGTTTATTTTATATATATATAAATATATATATATATATATATATATATATATATATATATATATATATATATATATATATATATATATATATATATATATACAGTACAGACCAAAAGTTTGGACACAGAAAGAGTTTTCTTTATTTTCATGACTATGAAAATTGTAGAGTCACACTGAAGGCATCAAGGGCTATTTGACCAAGAAGGAGAGTGATGGGGTGCTGCGCCAGATGACCTGGCCTCCACAGTCACCGGAACTGAACCCAATCGAGATGGTTTAGGGGTGAGCTGGACCGCAGACAGAAGGCAAAAGGGCCAACAAGTGCTAAGCATCTCTCGGGGAACTCCTTCAAGACTGTTGGAAGACCATTTCAGGTGACTACCTCTTGAAGCTCATCAAGAGAATGCCAAGAGTGTGCAAAGCAGTAATCAAAGCAGAAGGTGGCTACTTTGAAGAACCTACAATATGACATATTTTCAGTTGTTTCACACTTTTTTGTTATGTATATAATTCCATATATAATTCCACATTTGTTAATTCATAGTTTTGATGCCTATATATATAGTTGCTGGTCATATAATTAGAATATCATCAAAATGTTACTTTATTTCATTAATTCCATTCAAAAAGTGAAACTTGTATATTATATTCATTCATTACACACAGACTTATATATTTCAAATGTTTATTTACTTTATTTTTGATGATTATAACTGACAACTAAGGAAAATCCCAAATTCAGTTTGTCAGAAATTAGAATATAAATTAAGACTAGGGATGCACGATATTGGATTTTGGCCGATATTCGATATGCCGATATTTTCAAAATAATTTTGGCCGATACCGATATCGATATATATACAAATATATACTGATATATTTAAACTTTAATTTTACTGAAGAGAAATCCATGTATCTCTTCTGTACTGATTCTACCATAAATTTATTATTTTACAAATGTAGACAGACATTCACATCTGAAAAACAGGTCAATTATTTCGCTTGGAGAATATCGGTTTGGCTCATCGGCAGAAATATTCATATCGGCCGATACCGATAATGGTCATTTTAAGCTTTTATCGGCCGATACCGATATTGTGCCGATATTATCGTGCATCCCTAATTAAGACCAATACAAAGAAAGAATTTTTAGAAATCTTGGCCAACTAAAAAGTATAAAAATGAAAAGTACGAGCATGTACAGCACTCAATACTTTGTTGGGGCTCTTTTTGCCTGAATTACTGCAGCAATGCGGCGTCGCATGGAGTCGATCAGTCTGTGGCACTGCTCAGGTGTTACGAGAGCCCAGGTTGCTCTGATAGTGCCCTTCGGCTATTCTGCATTCTTGGGTCTGGCTTATCGCATCTTCCTCTTCACAATACCCCATAGATTTTCTAAGGGGTTAAGGTCAGACAAGTTTGCTGGCCAGTTAAAAATAGGTACTTAAGAACCTGGTCCTGAAACCAGGTACTGGTAGCTTTGGCACTGTGTGCAGTTGCCAAGTCCTGTTGGAAAATGAAATCTGCATCTCCATGAAGTTGGTCAGCAGCAGGAAGCATAAACTGCTCTAAAACTTCCTGGTATCAACTGCGTTGACCTTGGACTTCAGAAAACACAGTGGACCAACACCAGCAGATGACATGGCACCTCAAACCATCACTGACTTTGGAAACTTTACACTGGACCTCAAGCAACATGGATTGTGTGCCTCTCCTCTCTTCCTCTAGACTCTGGGACCCTGATATCCAAAGAAAATTTAAAATTTACTTTCATCAGAGAACATAACTGTGGACCACTCAGCAGCAGTCCAGTCCTTCTTGAAGCTAGACGCTTCTGACGCTGTCTGTTGTTCAACAGTGGCTTGACACAAGGAATGTGACAGCTGAAACCCATGTCTTGCATATGTCTGTGTGTAGTGGTTCTTGAAGCACTGACTCCAGCTGCAGTCCACTCTTTGTGAATCTCCCCCTCATTTTTGAATAAGTTTTGTTTCATAATCATCTCCGGGATGCGGTTATCCCTATTGCTTGTACACTTTTTTCTAACACATCTTTTCCTTCCCTTTGCCTCTCTATTAATGTGCTTGGACACAGAGCTCTGTGAACAGTCACTGTGATTTATTAGTGAAATAAATCAACTTTTTGATGATATTATAATTATATGACCAGCACCTGTATATTTATGTAAGGTATATATATATATATATATTGTCACGGTTTTACGCTGCCTGAAGGAATACGGAGTCGAGGATAAACGGGATAAGGCTTTTAATATATCCAACACAGGGGATATCCAACATGGAGCACAGAGGTAGACACACGTAAGTAGCAAGTGGCAAATGAAGACCCGACAAAACAGAACTGAAAGGACAAGGCTTAAGTACAAAGAATAATGGGGAAACACAGGTGGATGGAATAACTAAATTAACAGGGACATGGAACACATGAGGAATAGAATTGACACACCTGGGAACTAATCAAACTAAACACGGAAGACAGAAACTGGGTCACTGGGGCAAAAACACTAAATGAGTCCAGGTGTGTGACAGTACTCCCCCCTCCCGGTAGGTGCGTCCTCGCACCGTAGAAACAACAGGGGGAGGCGTGGGTGGGAACTTGGGAGGAGGTTCCGGTGGAGGACGGACTCCCAGGAGGGGGCCAGCAGACAGGGACCACAGAAGGAGGAGCCAGGGAGGAGACGGAGGAAGGAGCCAGGGAGGAGACAGGAGCAGGAGGAGCCAGATGGTCCACCAGAGACCAGCCAGGACGGAGATCCAAGGTGGAGTCGACGGCGGGAGGAGCCATGGTGAAGGAAGGATCGACGACACCAGGGGGCCGACAGGCGGAGACTGCACCGGTGGGTGAGGAGCCCAAGATGGAGCAGCACAGCCGCAGAGCCAGGGGGACGTCGAGGTTCCGGAGGGCCTAGGTGGAGCAGAAGGCTCAGGCGACCAAGGCGGAGGCAGGGTCCTGGCAGACCGATGTGGAGCCGGAGCGACCGAGGATGGAGGTGGAACCGGAGGGAAGGAGGAGCCTGACAGAGCCGGAGGGATGGAGTGACGAGGTGGAACCAGAGGAGTGGAGTCCCGAGGCGGCGGATGGTCGACGACTGACCAAGGTGGAGCCGGAGGGACGAGGGAGCCCGGTGGAGCAGGTGGGATGACAGGCCACGGTGGAGACGAGGGAGCTAAGAGCCAAGGCGGAGCCGCTGGGTCGAAGGACAGAGGAGGAGTCCAGGGCTCGGAGGCTGGAGGCGGAGACAGGGCCTTAACACGCCAAGGCGGAGCTGGAGACTGGCAGTCCAGCGGCGAACCACCGCGCCCCGATGGCGCGGACTGAGGGTGAGCTGCGGGACTGACTGGCACCAGCAGGGATGGCGAGGAACTGGCTGGTCTAGGAGGAGGAGAGAGGAGAAGGATGGGAGGAAGGACAGGAGGATCAGGACTGGACGGAACCAGCGAAAGAGTAGAGGGACCAGCAGGTTTGGGAGGAGGCGGGAGAGGGAGGCTGGGAGGGAATACAGGAGACACAGAAGATTCAGGGCTGGGCGGAACCAGTGGTGAAACAGAAAAATCATGGCTGGGCGGAACCAGCGGAGACACAGAAAATTCAGAGCTGGGCGGAACCAGCGGAGACACAGAAGATTCAGAGCTGGGCGGAACCAGCGGAGACACAGAAGATTCAGAGCTGGGCGGAACCAGCGGAGAAACAGAAGATTCAGAGCTGGGCGGAGCCAGCGGAGATACAGGAAACTCAGGGCTGGGCGGAACCAGCGGAGAAACAGAAAACTCAGGGCTGGGCGGAACCAGCGGAGAAACAGAAAACTCAGGGCTGGGCGTAACCAGCGGAGAAACAGAAAACTCAGGGCTGGGCGGAACCAGCGGAGAAACAGAAGACTCAGGGCTGGGCGGAACCAGCGGAGAAACAGAAAACTCAGGGCTGGGCGGAACCAGCGGAGAAACAGAAAACTCAGGGCTGGGCGGAACCAGCGGAAATGGAGTAGAGGAAATGACTGGAGGAGGTAGGAGTGGGAGACTGAGAGGGTATACAGGGGAATCAGGGCTGGACGGAACCAGCAGGGAAACAGGAAAATTAGGGATTACCTCCGTAGACCAGTCCATCAGATCCAGAACTTGCTCCATATGATCTTCAGAGACTGCATACAGCTCACCCTCAGTCGCAGGAGTGTGGGCAGGGCTTTCCTCCACGCCCTCGATCTCCACGAGGACTCCCACGATGCACAGTGTTGCCGGCTCACACACCTGGTCAGTCGCGCTCTCGAGATCCGGCTCCCTGTCAGTGGATGGCTCGGGCTCTGCGGCTGCGGTGGGCTCTGGCTCCGTGCGGCGAGATGGTGGCTGGCTGGTCTCTGGGTCGGGAGTGGGGCTGGCGAGGTCCTCTATGGGGCAGATGGTGAGAGATGACCCATTTCTCGCCAGAGTCCACTCCACAAATGCGGCGAAATCCTCTCGAGGACCATCTTCGGACGACAACGCTCTGCATTTGGAGTTCAGGCTGGTGTTGTAGAAGGTGCAGAGCGCGCCGTCCGGGTAGCTGGTGGCATTAGCTAATAGGAAAAACTGTCTGGTATGGTCCTCGAGAGAACGTCCTTCCTGCTTCAGCAGGAGGATGAGGAATTCGGGACGATAGAGGGGATCCATAGACACTAAGAAAAGAAAAGACTGTGAAAAAACAAAAGCAAAACGGAGGGAAGAACACGCAGTTTTCTATTTTCTCTTTTGAAGGTCGGGTCTTCTGTCACGGTTTTACGCTGCCTGAAGGAATACGGAGTCGAGGATAAACGGGATAAGGCTTTTAATATATCCAACACAGGGGATATCCAACATGGAGCACAGAGGTAGACACACGTAAGTAGCAAGTGGCAAATGAAGACCCGACAAAACAGAACTGAAAGGACAAGGCTTAAGTACAAAGGATAATGGGGAAACACAGGTGGATGGAATAACTAAATTAACAGGGACATGGAACACATGAGGAATAGAATTGACACACCTGGGAACTAATCAAACTAAACACGGAAGACAGAAACTGGGTCACTGGGGCAAAAACACTAAATGAGTCCAGGTGTGTGACATATATATATATATATATATATATATATATATATATATATATATATATATATATATATATATATATATATATATATATATATATATATAGTACAGACCAAAAGTTTGGAAACATTATTATTTTTAATGTTTTTGAAAGAAGTTTCTTCTGCTCATCAAGCCTGCATTTATTCAATCAAAAATACTGAAAAAATATGATATTGTGATATATTATTACAATTTAAAATATATATATATTTTTTTACATTTATTATACTTTAAATTATCATTTATTTATGTGATGCAAAGCTGAATTTTTAGGATCATTATCACATGATCCTTTAGAAATCATTCTAATATGATAATTCATTATCATAGTTGGAAACAGTTCTGCTGCTTAATATTTTTTCAGAACATGTGATACTTTTTAAGGATACTTTGATGAATAAAATGTAAAAAAAAAAAAAGGTATGTTTTTAAAATATAAATATTTTGTAATAACAATATACACTACTGGTCAGTAATTTGGGGTCAGTGATTGTTTTTCTTTCTTTCTTTCTTTTAAATAAAATCAATACTTTTATTCAGCAAGGATGTTTTAAATTTACTGAGCCCCTAAAGGGTCATTCTGGTGGAAAAAAATCAGAGTGAGTGAAAAAAATTCGAGTGGGAGGAAAAAAATATTTTTTTATTCTTTGCGTTCTCTCGCAAAACTTTTGCGTTCTCTCGCAAATATATTTGCGTTCTCTCGCAAAACCAGCTGAGTTCAGCACCTGCGCCATTCACCGGTAACGTTATCAAGTCCCGCAGGAGCTTCAGAGGAGGGACTGATGACAGTGTTGGACCAGAGAGGACCAGGCTCGGACTTTATTTTGGGTTTTGGTTCTGTTTGTGTGCGACAGTCGTCCACGAGAAAGGGCTGTCACGCTCTTTTAGGTATATTGTATTATTAAAGTTTGTTTGAATGTTCGCCGGTTCCTGCCTCCTTCTTCCCGTGACTATGAACGTTTGTTACACACTGGATGACTAAATTCAGTACACACCTTAGGCTATCCCTAGAAAGCAAACGCTTTATTAATGGACTAATTAGTCTATTCTAAGACAGTGGTATAAAACGGCAGAATTCGGTATACACTTTATTTATAAATTATAGGGTAGCTACATGAAAGCAGATAAGCCCAGAACAGTTTTATTTTAAACTTGGACTCCAGTTCAAATAGGCTACAGTCAGCTTTTAAGACATGGTTTTGGGACATTCTAAAACGCTTAATGTGGATATAACAGTGACATTGGAGTCCCAATTCAGTAAGGCCTAAATACTTTTAAATCTAATAACAATTGTAATATTGATAACCTTGTTAATAGCTATCAGTAAGCAAATAGCAATAATGCAACGTTTCTCCCCCATTTAAAAACGTCAGGCTATAGAAAGGTTATGCTTAAGGGAGGTTAATGGACAAATAGGCTACAGTATAGGCTAAAACCAAAATATGGTAAACAGTAATAAAATATAGCCTATTATGCACAAGAAAGCAGACAAGCCCAAAACAGCTAGAAACAAGCCAAAACCTAACGTAAAGAGAAACTGAAAGTATGGGCTCACGTAGGCCTATACCGCTCTCATTCATCACAAATCCAAATGTTTCCATATTCGCAATGTATTTGAGGCTAAACCATTATTGATCAAAATAACTGGGCTCTGTACGTTCCAATATCGATGGAAAAAAATCATAATGAACAAAAATTTGCAGCACTGGAGTGGGCCGGGGCTCACGCTATACGGTACAGACATAATACAGATTAATTAAATTTACTGTGTAACATCATATCTGTATTGGTGATTCTTTATTTTAATAACGAACAGACAGCACTTGCAATGAATATGTGCGCATGAGGCACTGACGCGATCAAATCACTTAGGCTAGTAGGAAATAATTGGATTTTTATTTCAGTTTGAAGATTCAATAATATAAAAGATTATAACTGAAATGTTAAAAAGTGAAAACTTGTTACGTTCTCATTTCGCTCTGGAACCTATACGAGAATGCTATTTCCCCTGAATATCCAAAATATTGCATAGCCTATGTGACATTGATTTCATAGGCCTAACAGTTAAACAAAAAAGGCAATATTTAGTGTACATTTAAAAATGTAAAAGAAGCCTAAATTTAAACACAATATTGTCCATATTGTATTTTACACCTACAAATCACAAGTAACGTTAAACAATACAGCCAGGCAGAGTGGTGGGTGAGACATACTCGAACAAATGGGAAACAGCTGTACGTGTGTATAAGTGAGTGAGTGCATGCAACAGGTATGCAGAGTGAACCAGGGGCATGTTCAAGTTCAAAACGGTGCGCAACGTTTTGCTACGGTTTCCGTGTTGAACGTCATGTTTCCTGGAAACGGCGTGCACCGGTGTGCAACGGGGTTTGAGATGCGTTTTCTCTTGTTTGGTGGGTGTGTCAGAACTGCAGTCCAATCAGCAGCAACATGTATATAAAGCAAGCGGTATTAAAGTGAACTCGCACAATGGCTTCAAAGAAAATAATGTACAAATGTGTTCGTTACAGCTCGGTATACGCAACAACTGAGGATATTAGAAGACTTGTTTGTCGTAAGTTTTATTGTACAAATATAGGATATCAGCATAATGATGTAGTTGTTTATATTTTTAGCTTCATTGCAAGTGTATGTATAGAAATAAACAATGGTAATTAAGTGGTTTTCCTAAAAATGAGAAAGAAAATACAGGGTATTAAAACCGTATGAACTACAAATAAAGTCTAACAAAGAGGCTAAATAGATGGCTCCGAAAATTCTTCACAAAGAACACAAAGAATGTCCTTTTTTTTACATCACAATTGTTTATTATTTCTTCTTTAGCATACATTACATAAAATGTATCAACAATACATCCAAAGTCAACAGAAGTAATGCAAGAAAAGGAAAGATACAAAAAAATACAAGGAATGGCCTTCTCAGCTGCTATAGTTGCAACTCTTGCGTCATCAGAACAGTGTGTTCAACGCATCACCGTTTCTGTTTGAAAAAACGTTGTGCAACGTTTTGTCGGGGCTGAACGCAGCCCGGGTTTGTAGTGTTACGGTGAATGAGTCCGGGAGATGGGGAAGTGGCGCCCTCTGGTGGTGAGAGGGAGGAACACCGGGTCCGGACTCATGACAGTACGTCTCAAAGTAATAGCGGTGTTTCGTCATAAAACATAACATATACAATTAATAAGGCTAGAAAAAACTGTGCCTCTATAACAGTAAACATATTAATCAATTTAAGGGGAAGTCGTGGCCTAATGGTTAGAGGGTTGGACTCCCAATCGAAGGATTGTGAGTTCTAGTATCGGGCTGGACGGAATTGTGGGTGGGGGTAGTGCATGAACAGCTCTCTCTCCACCTTCAATACCACGACTTAGGTTAGGTGCCCTTGAGCAAGGCATCGAACCCCCAACTGCTCCCTGGGCGCCGCAGCATAAATGGCTGCCCACTGCTCCGGGTGTGTGCTCACAGTGTGTGTGTGTGTGTTCACTGCTCTGTGTGTGTGCATTTCGGATGGGTTAAATGCAGAGCACGAATTCTGAGTATGGGTCACCATACTTGGCTGAATGTCACTTTCACTTCACTTCATTATTAAAGTGTTTTCTTTCTATGGATAGCCTAGGCTTAAAGTGTAGTTTATCGGGTTACGTTCATATTCTTGGCTATTTGTCTGTATGCTTTATTAATAAGTTGTGTACTGAATTTAGTCATCCAGTATGTAACAAACGTTCATAGTCACGGGAAGAAGGAGGCAGGAATCGGCAAACATTCAAACAAACTTTAATAATACAATATACCTAAAAGAGCGTGACAGCCCTTTCTCGTGGACGACTGTCGCACACAAACAGAACCAAAACCCAAAATAAAGTCCGAGCCTGGTCCTCTCTTGTCAAACACTATCATCAGTCCCTCCTCCGAAGCTCCTGCGGGACTTGATAACGTTACCGGTGAATGGCGCAGGTGCTCCACCGGCCTCGCTCCGTTCCCTCAGCTCTCGTCACACAGTGTTTTACATTAAAGGGTTAGTTCATCCAAAAATTATGTCATTAATAACTCACCCTTATGCTGTTCCAAACATGTAAGACCTCCTTTTATCTTCGGAACACAGATTAAGATATTTTAGATTTAGTCCGAGAGCTCTCAGTCCCTCCATTGAAACTGTGTGTATGGTATACTGTCCATTTCCAGAAAGGTAAGAAAAACAAAAACAAAATAGTCCATGTGACATCAGAGGGTCTGTTGGAATTTTTTGAAGCATTGAAAATACATTTTGGTCCAAAAATGGCAAAAACTACGACTTTATTCAGCATTGTCTTCTCTTCCGTGTCTGTTGTGAGAGAGAGTTCAAATCAAAGCAGTCTGGATATCCGGTTCGCGAACGAATCATTCAGTTCACCAAATCGAACTTTTAAAACGATTCGCATCTCTAATACGCATTAATCCACAAATGACTTAAGCTGTTCACTTTTTTAATGTGGCTGACACTCCCTCTGAGTTCAAACAAACCAATATCCCGGAGTAATGCATGCACTCAAACAGTACACTGACTGAACTGCTGTGAATCGTTTAAAACGATTCAGTTCGATTTGGTGAACTGAATGATTTGTTCGCGAACCGGATATCCAGACTGCTTTGATTTGAAATCTCTCTCACAACAGACAAGGAAAGAGAAGACAATGCAGAATAAAGTCATCGTTTTTGTCATTTTTGGACCAAAATGTATTTTTGATGCTTCAAAAAATTCCAACCGACCCTCTGATGTCACATGGACTACTTTGATGATGTTTTTCTTACCTTTCTGGACATGGACAGTAGACAGTACACACAGTTTCAATGGAGGGACTGGGAGCTCTCTGACTAAATCTAAAATATCTTAAACTGTGTTCCGAAGAAAAAAGGAGGTCTTACATGTTTGGAACAGCATAAGGGTGAGTTATTAATTACATAATTTTCATTTTTGGATGAACTAACCCTTTAAGCATTTTACTATGTCCCAAAACCTTGCCTTAAGAAGCATGCACTGACTATTTCTCTAATTTCAAAACAAAACTCTATGTACTGCTCCATTGTGGACTTATGGAGCTGTATGAACTACAAGCTGTAAAGTAAACAGGAAGTGTTTGTCTGAACTCAGCTGGTTTTGCGAGAGAACGCAAATATCTTTGCGAGAGAACACAAAAGTTTTGCGAGATAATGCAAAAGTTTTGCGAGAGAACGCGAAAGTTTCTCGAGGGAATGCAAAAATTTTGCGAGATATATATATAAAATATTTTTTCCCACCACAATGACACTTAAGTGGCTCCGTATAAATTGATAAAAAGTGACAGTAAAGAAAATATATTATTAGAATATATATTATTAGAATTTTTATTTTGAATAAATGCAGTTCTTTTTAAACTTTTATTCATCAAATATATTAGACAGCAGAAGTGTTTCCAACACTCATAATAAATCAGAATATTAGAAGGATTTCTAAAAGATCATGTGATAGACTGGATGTTAATTGTGACACTGAAGGCTAGAGTAATGATGCTGAAAATTCAGCTTTGCATCACAGGAATAAATTATTTTTTAAAAGTATATTCAAATACAAAACTATTATTTTTTATAATATTTCACAATATTACTGTTTTTTCTGTATTTTTGATCAAATAAATGCAGGCTTGATGAGCAGAAGAAACTTCTTTCAAAAACATTAAAAATAGTAATGTTTCCAAACTTTTGGTCTGAACTGTTTATATATATATATATATATATATATATATATATATATATATATATATATATATATATATATATATATATATATATTGTAATTCAATATGCTGTTGTATATATATATTTCCACTTGAATTTTTTGTCCAATTACGAGTTGCGAGATGCCTCGCATGTGCGACTCAATAGTCCTGCCATGTTCAGCTCCAAGTTCATGTTTTAAAACTTACTTTTAAAAAAAATGTCATGATGAGTTAATATTAAATACATTTGCACTGAAAAATATAAAGAAAACCCTTCTGAAATGAGAATGATGCCATAGATTATTTGGATGGAATACTAGATTGATTTATATAATGAAGATATGTGCCACAATATACAAATTAGAACTACAACCACTATACTAACAGTAATTCCTTTGTGACTGTGATGATCTGGCTGGTCAGTGACGAAAGCATAAGATTAGTGATAATGGAAACATGCATTTATATGGACATTTTATAGTACATCACAACACTGAAAGTTGTATCTGGAAGACCAGATAAAATATTAAACTGGTATAGGCTACATAAATGTTTATTCAAATTAACATATACATATTTGTAAATATTCACCTGTAAGTTATGACATGTTCATGTTGTGGCTGAAGACAGGGAAACCGCACACACAAGGCAGGATGAGAATTACCAAAACCTTCATTAAGCCAAACATAATGTCAAATGCAATGTCAATATCCAAACCTCATGGTTATCCCAAAGCCAGCCAAAAGTAAATAAAAGTCTACAGGTTTGTGTGTGGATATAGCAAGGTCAATAGCATTGGTCAGGACCTTGGTAAGCAATTATTAAAAAATTATATTAGGTAAAGTAAGATGACACTCCCCACACTGGTACCCTGAGGAGATGTAGAAAAATAATCTGGTGGAGTTTGCAGAAAACAATTAGATTTTACCTATTAATGGATTGTTTAAAATGTATTTACAGTGAGGAAGAAGATAGCATTGATCATGATTTGGTAAGCAATTATTAAACAATCATACTGTGAAGTATGGTGAGAATCACCACAGTAAAAAAATATGGAACAAGAATCTGATGGATTAATTAATTAATTAATTTTCAAATATGAGTGAATAGTGAAAAATATAGCATGTTGCATGAATTTGGCATGCAATTATTGAAAAATGACACAGTAAAATGATATGAACATCCCCACAGTAGTACATGGGCACATGTAGAACAAGAGTCTGGTGGAGTTTGCAGAAAACAATTTGATTTGAATTTTTTATGAAGTTTCAAATCTGTCTGTATAGTGGAAATGATAGCATTTTTCATGATTTTGGCATGCAATTATTAAAAAAAATGATACAGTAAAATGATATGAACATCACCACAGTAGTACATGGGCACATGTAGAACAAGAGTCTGGGGGAGATTGCAGAAAACAATTTGATTTTAATTTTATATGATTTTTCACATCTCACTGTATAGTGAAAAAGATAGCATTTCTCATTATTTTGGCATGCAATTATTAAAGAATGATAAAGTAAAATGATATGAACATCACCAAAGTAGTACATGGGCACATGTAGAACAAGAGTCTGGTGGAGTTTGCAGAAAACAATTTGATTTTAATTTTTTATGAATTTTCAAATCTGATAGTATAGTGAAAATTATATAATTTTTCATGAATTTGGCAAGCAGTTATTAAAGAATGATACAGTAAAATGATATGACAATCACCATAGTGGTACGTGGGCACATGTAGAACAATAGTCTGGTGGAGATTGCAGAAAACAATTTGATTTTAATTTTTTATGACGTTTCAAATCTGACTGTATAGTGAAAATGATAGCATTTTTCAT
This sequence comes from Carassius auratus, assembly GCF_003368295.1. Classification (NCBI taxonomy): domain Eukaryota; kingdom Metazoa; phylum Chordata; class Actinopteri; order Cypriniformes; family Cyprinidae; genus Carassius; species Carassius auratus. The sequence continues at coordinate 17,443,108 of NC_039260.1, read as the reverse complement.
GATTTTGGCATGCAATTATTAAAGAATGATACAGTAAAATGATATGAACATCACCATAGTGGTACGTGGGCACATGTAGAACAAGAGTCTGGTGGAGATTGCAGAAAACAATTTGATTTTAATTTTTTATGACGTTTCAAATCTGACTGTATAGTGAAAATGATAGCATTTTTCATGATTTTGGCATGCAATTATTACAAAATGATACAGTAAAATGATATGAACATCACCACAGTAGTACATGGGTACATGTAGAACAAGAGTCTGGTGGAGTTTTGTCCCTCTACAGTGACAAAAAGTATTTATTTTGTTCCAGTGCAAGCTATATTGTGAATTTCTGTGTCTTGCATCATTTCTTACAAATGTTTATGTCATATTATACCAAAAGAATATGTCTGAGTGAGGGTCAGAAAGACAGACAGAGGTCTGGTTTTATCCAGATGTTTTTGAGAGGGTGTTTCAGGACATAGAGGAACATCGCTCTCTCGGCAGCTGCTACGTCACATTTATATTTAGGTTTCAGCCATATCTTAGCCTTTACACCTCCACCTGTGAATTTGCAGTGTTTCCAGATGTTTTAATACACATTTTCAATGTATGCATAAAAACAACTGGATGGAAACATAAATAGGACTACTGTTACATTATGTTTAGAGTTTTTTATTATGCTAATGTGATTAAATTTTTATATTGTGCATTCTGTAGGAAAAAAAAATGTTTTATAAAAGTACATTGAAATTGACAATAAAAAAAATACAGTCAGGTTTTAAGACATCTGATGAAACTTAAATTTAAAATGAAAATATAAAAATGTAGTTTAATAATTTTTTGCAAAGATAAAGGACAAATATGTTTGCAGTTACATATTAACAAGGTCACAATCAGTATACTTAATAAAAATAAGAGTAACAGAAAAAAAATCTAGCTTATATTGTTGTGTTACGTTTGACCCACCTGTGTGTTACTTTCGTCCCAACCGATGGGGTCGAAAGTAACAATGTGCAATTTATGTTCAAAGTGAAATTATACTGAAGTCTTTCTACATTTATACAAATACAACCTGGTATTGTTAGACCTCACGTCTGAGTTACTGGCCACAGCAGAAATATATCTCTGTACACAACATTATCTTTTAAAATTATGTTTTTCTGAAAAATGGTACTTTCGCCCCTGCTCTCCCCTAATGTATACCACGCACCGCCGAGTAGACGCACAATGAACTTGAAGCGCAGATGGCGTGACCACGCTACTCTGAAACGCAGATGGCGTGACTGCAGTTCCTCACGCGGAAGTGATTTAGCGTGCACGCCAGCATCAGTTGTGCGCTCGGATAATATTTTCATTGATTTGACGCTAACTGTGAACTGGAGGGCGCCGAAACTCAGCGTGTGCCTCACAGATTTGAGAAATATGGCCTATATATTACAGAAAGCTTGAAATGTTTACTTTTAAACTAAAATATTCGAACCAAAATAAATGGGCTATTCTCTGATTATGTAATCCATATAAAATGTGCATTTCCCTCTGGCTTTCATGGCGAGTCCGCATCGTCAACTTCATCTTTGCGGCGACACAGAAAACACCATTTTATTACTAAAAAATTAAATGACTCCTTGCATATTTTCGAGCCAGCAGGCCATTTAGGGTTGAGCGAGACCCCATGGAATGAGCGAGCGGGATATTCTGAAATGCAGACTGCACACATACACATGCTTAGTCTTGGGATTCCACAACTTCCCTTAGTCATCCTCACAATTTGTTGCTGTAGCCATTTTGTCATAATTTCCGGTTCTGTATGTTTATTAGAAAGGATGTAGAACTTCGTTCATAATTTGTTAGTTTAATGGAGGTACAGAAAACGACACAACAACTCCTCGGCATGATTGTCCCGTGTATTTCAATTGGCGCCAAGGCAATGTTTTCCTCCACGGGCTAAATTCACATCACGTGACGGGCGTTCCCAGACCAAACCATCTGTATGTATGGCCCAGTGAGGCTACGATGAGTATTTACTGCTTTAAGAAAATGCGGGTCATTAATATTTTTTGAGGTACAAGTTGCGGGTGGGTTAGTTGAAAATGTAGATTGGGTGCGGGTTATTAATACATTGACCCGCGCATAACTGGCCAGCACACATGGCAGACTGGAGAATAATCCAACTGCTAGCACTCATTCAAAGAGGCCACATGTCAAAAAGGGGCAGTACCATCTTTTATATTCACAACACAGACACTAATAGGCTCATGAAACTTACCCAACTGACCAATCAAAATGCAGCACAAACACTTATATTGGTTCATGCTAAAATAATAACTTTATTCAACAATTTGTCTCCTCTGTGTCTCTCCATTTAGGAGAATATGAGCTGAACGCAGGCAGCGAATGCTGTTCTGTGTCAGCCGCATCACAAGGATGCGCCTTTTTCTTTCAAATCAATGCGTAAATGCATGACGAAAACGTATCCTTGCCTGCATTCAGCTCATATTCTCCAAAATGGTGCTAAAGGGATATGGGGAGAGACAGAGGAGACAAATTGTTGAATAAAGTCATTATTTTAGCTTTTGCTCTGATCAAGGCCTAGACATAGAGAGCTTACACCTTTTGAGGACAGATGCTAAATTCCATGAAAGACACGGGGTTAGAACAGACCCTCTTCAGTGAGGACTTCACTTCTTATAAGAATGAGACCATTAGACCTGTCGCATTGAGACATTTAAAAAAATACCAAACATGACTGTGAATATCAAATGCATTCATGCAGAACATGATATTTTGCAATTGACCATTCGGAATAAGCTAGGTAAAGGGAAGTAAGTCGGACATATGTGAAGGAATCATAGGTGAGAAAGAAGCATTCCCGGATCTTCATATACTGTAGTGAGATGTGGAAACAGATGTCTGAATGTTAATACACTGTGTTTGCTTTGTCCCTATCTCAGGACATCAGAGTCCATAGGTTCTTCCAGCCTTAAAGAAGACCTGAGCCATCATATCTGGGAAAACTGAAATCAAACAACATGTCTAAGAAATGTAAACTATTAATAGCATAACAACATCATACACATGCTAGTGAATATATTTTATTTGTTTATAATGTGGTGACATTTAATAGTAAACATTCTTATTCTGTTTCAGCAGCAGAGAAAGCAGCAGCAGAAGAACTGAGGGCAACTCTACAGTCACCACTGACATTAACAATTACAATAGTGATCGTTGTAGTAGTAGCTTATGTATTTATGTCAGGAGTAGGTGAAAGCATAGTCGGAGCAGCAGCTGGAGCAGCAGCTGGAGTGTGCATTTTACACTCACGGTGGGAAGAAGAAGAAAGAACAGACCTACTAGCCATAGTAGTAACGGGAGGAACAGGAGGCATAGCAGGAATAGTAGCAGCAATGTTGCGATCAATGGTAGGAGAACGTTCACTAACAGGAGCAGCAGTAGTTGGAACGATAGCAGGAGCTGCAATAGTTGCAATAGCGAAAAAACAATTACAACGGTTTATAAAAATAGTCAAGTATTTTATAGTTGCATTGAAACTGTTTGTAGGAGTAACTCTAGTAGGACTAGTAGGAACTCTATTAAAATGGGTAGGAAATACAGTAAAATGGGTAAAAGGTCTAATAAAGTTTGCAGTATCCCAAATAAAAGCAGCAGCACAATGGATTACAGAAGCAGCAAAAAAAGCATTCGACACATTAGCATCATTTGTAACATCGGGATCAGCAGCAGCAGGAGTAATAGCATCAGTAGCATTAGCATCAGGATTAGCAGCAACAGGACTAGCACCTGGATTATTTGGAGGATTATTGGGACTTGTGTTAGTACTTGCGGCAGGAGCAGCAATTTTTGGATCAGACGGGAGAAGACACTCAAACCAGCAGCAGACTCAAGGAGCAGATGTGATGTTACCAACTGCTGTTTTTTTACTTTTGGTTTTATTTTGTTTTCTTGTTGCATCTTTGGGTGTGTTTCGATGTTGCTGCTTGGTGTTTCTCTTCCTGTTCCTGTGGTTTCTGCTGTGCTACCGCTCTGAAAGGCACTGATCTTTGATCATTAAGAAGGCGACCAGTATAAAAGCCTCAAAAAGAGAAACTAAGGACTTTTGTTCACCTGCATCAGTCATCCTTTCGGCCTAGCTTATTTCTTTTAGCCTTTACTGTTGTGAATTCAGTGCAGGCTACTCTTATTATTGTAAAGTCAATGTTTTGCTACTAATGTCACTTCTGTGTACTAATGTAAAAAAAAAAATTATTTTTATTTTTAACTTTCCCACAACCCACCCAATGAACATAAAAAATAAATAAATAATAATAAAATATATTAATGTATAAAAATTAAATAAACAAATAAAAGAAAAAAAAAGAAAAACAGTATTTCGAAAGTTCTTGTATTACAAACAGTGAGAAAATGATTTACATCATTGTTAGCCCATTGTGTTGGATTGCGTTATCCATTCCAATTTGCACAGGCCTTTTAATAAAAATATTAGTTTTAGTTTGGGGGAATTATGTCCTCTTCAAAATATAAAATCATTGGAGTCCATACTGAATAAATACGTTTAATGGATCCTCTAAGAGAATATTCAATTTTCTCCAATTTCAAAAACAGCATCACATCACTAAGCCAAAGTGAAACTAAAGGTGGTTTATTTGATTTCCAAACAAGAAATATTCTTCTCCGAGCCAAAAGACATGCAAAAGCGCATGCGTCTTGACAATTTTTGGACATGACCACACCTTGTACAGGTACTCCAAAGATAGCCATATCAAAACTAGGACTGATATCCTTAGCATATGCCTCAGACCAAATTTTAAATATAGCTGTCCAGTAATCCAGCAGTCTGGGACCAGCCCAGAACATATGAGCAAGGTCTGCTTTAGCAGAGGAACAACGCTCACATGTATCAGCTACATTTGCATATATCTTGGACAGCCTAACCTTGCTGTAATGAAGTCTGTGGAGGACCTTGAACTGTATTAAACCCGAGCATCCATTCACTCTAAATAATGCATTATTCCAGGTTTCCTCTTATATATCCACTGCAAAATACTTTATCCAGTCTGCCCGGATTTTGTCTAGATTAATATTTTTTATTGACATTAAAGTATTATATACATTAGAAATTATTCCCTTCAATTGTAAGGGAATGTTTAAAATTGTATCCAATCCTGTACTGAGAGGAATGGATGGATATGTGGGACAATGATTTTGTATTAGATGAGGAACCTGAAAATATCTAAAAAGGTGTGTTCTTGGCAGGTTATATTTTGAGGAGAGATTGGAAAAAGGGGCAAAAAAAACATCAATAAAAAGATCGCTAAATTTGACAAGACCTGATTGTTGCCACTGATTGAAGACTGAGTCCAATTGAGCTGGAAGGAATATGTGATTCTTGCCTTACGAAAAATAACCATGGTTTTATTATAGTAAAACTGTAGTAACCCATGGTTTTTTGCCGTGTTGACTACCATTTGTATAACCACAGATTTACTACAAATACCATGGTTAAACTATGGTTAATTTAGCAAAACCATGGTTAATTTGTGGTTACTATGGTTTAACTATAGTAACCATGGTTTTTTGGGGTTTATTTGTAGTAAAACCATGGATAATTTTCATAAGGGATATAGGGTTGGCTATGGAGAAGTCTTTGAAACCAAAACATTGTCTAAATTGAAACCAGAGTGTTTGCGATGACTGGGCATTGAGTATACAGTGAAATGCAAAGGAGCAATTTAGGTAAAGCTAAAGAAGGAAGGGATGATGAAGTACAGGAGTTTGCCTATGAAATACAGTACTTTTGAAATATTTGCAGCCCAGTAATAATACCTGAAATTATGAAGCGCTAATCTGCCTTGAGATCTCTGTCTTTGGAGAAATTCCTTAATCCTAGGTGTTTTACCACCCCATATAAATGATGAAATATGTCTGTCTAAGTTCTGAAAAAAGGAATTTGTTAAAAATATTGGAATGCATTGAAACAAGTACAAGAACCTTGGTAGAACATTCTTTTTACACAATTAACTCTACCTGCAAGAGAGAGAAATAACAAGTTCCATTTTTTGAAGTCAAGTTTTAACTTGTCGATCAGGGGAACAAAGTTCTCTTTATGAAGGTACGGGAATCCCTGTGTGATGTTTATCCCTAAATATCTAAAACCTGATAAAGACAACTGAAAAGGTATATCGGTATTTGAAATATGGAGGCCCTTATTTATGGGGAAGCAAACACTTTTTGCAAAATTCAGTTTATAGCCTGAGAAAGTTCCAAATTGTTTCAATATTTTAACTATCTGTGGAATACCTAAGATCGGATCTGAGAGATACAACAGCATATCATCTGCATAAGGATACTCTTTGTTCTATGCACTGATCTATAATATACAACATAATTGTGTTATTCATTGTAATATATTAAAATCCATTTCTGATACTAATACTTTCATGTTTAATAATTCCTGAATAATTTTGTTCATAAAGAAATAAGCCATTTTTGTGTTTGAGTTACCTGTGTCGTCAGTGCGCAGCAGACACACCCACCTACACGATTTAAATATATCGCTTATCCTGCCGCAAAAGACTGTGAACACTGCAGATAACATCTGAAGTAAATAAATATTACTTTATTACACATAACATAAAAACGAGTCCCGTTTGACTGATTAGCTTCAAATAGAGTTATTTTAGGACAGCGGTTTGAATGTAACTCAATGGTGCTCTCTGCTGGTAGGGATTAGTAAAATGGCGGAGCGAACACTTCCGGTGGCTTCACTGGCTGTTGTCAGTTTAGAACCACAGACAGTAAAAGAAACTCGATGAGCGATCCAGTTATATATATAGATCAGTGGTTCTATGCCCCTACTGCTGATACCAGTAAAATGTTGTGAGTGTTTTAATGCTATAGATAGGGGCTCGATGGCTAAAGTAAAGAGGAAAGGACTAAGACGGCATCCTTGTCTTGTACCCGGTGATGGGGGAAATAACTTTGAACATAATCTATTTGTAATTACAGATGCTTTAGGGGAAAAGTATAATAACTATAAGTATAATAGAGGAGATGTACCAAATCCAAATCTTTCCAGCACAAAGAATAAATATTTCCACTCCACCCTGTCAAACGCTTTTTCAGCATCTAATGAGATGACTACCTGAGGTACAGGGTCCTGAGAAAGATTAGAGGAGTGTATTACCCCTAACAATCTCCGGATATTACTAAAAGAATTTTGACCTCTGACAAAACCTGTTTGGTCTTTTGAAATCAAGTTCTCTATTACTGTATCTAAACGTAAAGCGAGGATTTTTGGAGTTTAAGAGAGAGATTGGCCTGTATGAGTTACATTTCAAAGGATCCTTTCCAGGTTTTAGTAAAAGCATAATGTTTGCTTCATTCAAGGTTTGTGGCAAGCAACCCTTTTCAAATGAATCCACAAACATATCAAGAAGAATACGGGCTAATTTATCTGCACATTTTTTATAAAAGTCTATCGGATAGCCATCAGGACCAGGAGATTTTTTGCTCTGCATTATTGTGAGAGAGTTTAACATTTTTTCTATTTGTATGGGCCGATCCAGAAAAGTTTTCTGCTCAGAATTGAGGGTGGGTATATCTATATTGTTTAAAAATTCAGATTCAATTTCAGAGTCAGAATCAGGGCTTTCAGAAGTATACAAATTTGAGAAGCAGTTCTTAAAAATGTTATTAATTTCAATTGGATTAACTATTAAATCATTATTACTATTACAAATTTGAGGTATAAGTTGAGAGGCGGCTTTAGATTTTAACTGGTGTGCCTTTAGAATGTAATAGATACCATTCAGTTTTATTTGTTGATAAGATTGTATTGAACTTGAAGGTTCAACCTTTCTTTGTGAAGTTCAGGTGAGGGAGATGTGGACTTGAGGTAATCTACCCTTCTTATAGTATCAATTAAGTCGTCCAGTTTTTGTTTACGTTTTTTATTGAGAGTTGAAGTATATGAAATTATTTCTCCCCTAATAACTACTTTAAGTGTCTCCCATAATATAGATGCTGTAGTAGATTCGGACCTGTTATGTAATAGGAAATTATCTATGGCTGTTGATACAAATGTACAAAATGCAGGATCCAATAACAAGGCCGTGTTTAGTTTCCATATAGGCCGTTCGTTATACCTCAAATTGAAATTAAGGTCTAATTGCAAGGGAGCATGGTCTGATTCCACAATAGGTAAATATTCGATTTGTCTAACCGAAGGGAGGAGGGATTTATCAATAAAGAAATAATCAATTCTTGAATAGGAGTGATGAACGTGAAAAATAGGAATATTCTCTTTATATTCTCTGCCGTCTTTTCTTGAATTTTTATATAACTTACGATAAAAGAATAGATAGAGAGTCACCTTATTGCTTGAAGTACATTGTTTGTGCCATGTTCGTGTTGTGGTATTTGGTTTGTGTTTTGTTTAACAGGGAAGTTAAAGGTCCAAAAATGTAGGGAATACCAGGTACACACACACACACACACACACACACTGCTGTTTGCATTTTTAAGCAGTCAAAAACAGCACAAATGTATGGTAATTTTATAGATATAATATATAATTCTTTTATTTAAGATCTGAATTTGAAAGACAAAAATATGTGGTATGATTGAAACATAACTTGCACTACATCAGAATGTTTTGCACAACAGGCATCACGTGTGCAGTAAATGAAAGTTCAATTTAAATATTAAATAACTGACGACAAAAAAGTAAATATGTAAACACTAAGCTAGTAATAAGATATTTGTTTTTCTATTGCAACACTTCCGATTAAAGTGGTTTGGTAACAGTACAAAGAAAGAAAAAAAAGTCAATTAACAAAACTCATTTTTTTCCAGTTTTGGTGGGAAAACACAGTGCTCTTCAAACATCCTTGCATTTATTCAGTTACCTGATTTTTTTTTTTTTTTTTATGGTCCGTTGATTTTGTTTTTCCTGCATCATATCTGCTCTCACCATGCTGAATGTTTGGAAGTAAGTCTCAATGAAAACTCCCAAACATCAGTTGTTATAAACCTAATAATGTGAAGCACTGAAGATTCATTTGTGGGTATTTCAGGAAAGGGGACATTAATGTGAACAGTCCGTCTGTGCATGTGCACTTTAGTGAGTTTCTCTATTTTTAATTCCCATACAAGCACATGACATATTTTGATTTAGTAAGGCCCCTATGCTGGATTAAACCAGAATAGACTTGGCTAGACTAGATTAAATTAGCATCTGGGGGAGAAAGGGGGGTCGGCAGGTGACTCTGTGAATGACTTGAGCTCATAGGCAGCACCACTGTCCACTTCCATGGATTTACGGGAGAAAAGGAGCCGGATGTCCCGATGGAGGTAGATCTTTCCAGATTTGGAACTCTGGAACCTATAAGAGACCGATGGAAGAGAGAAAAAGGGCAAAGAGTTAATAAGGCTCACTAATGCATAGAAAACAACTAATCAGACATAATTTGCTAACACAGCTTGCTAATGATAGTTTTTTTGTCTTCCTCAATGTGTGTGTTCGGGGGGGTTTGGTCTGTAAAGCAAGTGTGGTCTGGACCAAAAGCACTTGACGGCATCATCTGACAGCAAACAATGAGCATTTAAGCCCTGTATTCCAGACTGAATATCCTCAAGTGAGCAGCACTCAAGGTGGTCAGCTTCACATTATGGTACCCACCTCAGATGGACGAGGTAGCGGAGGGTTCGTCCTTGACTTGGCTTTTTGTTGTTTTGGCCATTGAACTCGCGTTTGACTGGGACTGAGAAGGTTCTCTGCCGCAGGAATGTCTGATGGCTGGCGGGCATTTCTCTCAGATCATACATCACCACAAACATCTTCACCACTGTCTTATTGGGGTTGAATAAGGTCTGACACACAGAGAAAGAAGACAAAACATCCGCTGAGCATCAAAGCTACAGAAAACGGAAAACACAAGCACGACTCCAATCACATTTACAGATGCAGTCAGTGAGCATTCAATCAGAAACAGATGCTAATTATCGGAGTGGGTGGAAATCCATTAAAACCGCTATTAAAATAACAGTTTTATTTTACTATCATTCATTAAAAACACTGCAACAGAGTGATTGGTTCGTGACTAATGCAAATCAAAGACTTTAAATGAAGCACAGGTACTGAAAACATGTGGTGTTTGAATGTCAATTAACATGAAAAAGCCGGCTCTTTTGGAAGGTTTTCTATTTTTTTTTTTTTTTTTAACACAGGCTATGAAAGGTCTAAACTGGAAAGGTTAGTAGTCGTTTTTCTTTCTTTTCTTCTGTTTAAATAATTTAATTCCTACACATTCACCAGTAGAGGGCGCATCTGTGAATTATTTTAACGGTTGACATTTTCCTTTGTTCTCACAATGCAGTCAGCTTATTACACATACATCCGAGTAGTTATTATTCATTCCAAAAAGTGTGTCATGACCATGACACACAGTTTGTAAGCTTTTAATTATGTGATGTATAAAATAAGTTGATGCTTACCACTTGAATGGTTCCTGAAGGAGGTACTCGATATCCCCTTTTACCGAGAGACTCCAAGTTTATGACACCCTAAAGAGAAACAGGAGTGTTCAGTATGAGTCTTTTAAGTAACTTAACATTTGTTTGACTCACAGGTGTCACATTTCTGTATTTAAACAATTGTACTAAACAAAGAAAGGGGAGTAAATGTAACATATGTAGCAAATGTAACATTTGACAAGAACCATAAAATATTCAAGTAACTCAGCTTGGGTCATTACCATGTAGGGAGAAGGTGCGTTATCATCAGAGACGCTGTAGAATGACACGTCAACAGGTAAGGTCATGTGACTGGGGCAGAAAGTTCCGCTGGCGCCAACCTCTGCCGTGAAACCCTCGACTGTACCCGATGGCTCCAAACGATAATTCAGAACACACTCCTACACACAGAAACATCTATCAATCCAATAAGGTTGAAATTACATTACATTACATGCAAAAGTGTAGTTTTAACATTCATTACTGACATGTAAATTTGATAAAATTTGAGGCATATGGCAAATGTATGAGCAGGGCAAAAAAAAAGCATTAGACCAAATATAGAAAGAGGGTATTGAGACAACGGATTGTTCACTAATTGTGTGTGTGCGAGTGAAATTATTTGTTTATGTACCTCAAAGTTTCCCAAAAGGCTGAGGCTGGCCGGTGGAGCGCTGGCACTAAGGATCTGATGCTGAGACTCATCACAGTCTTGTGATCTTTTCAAAACCCTGCAAACACACACACACCCAAAGTTTAGTCAGCCATTTTAGGCAGTCTGAGCTTTAGGGATAATTCTAGTGAATGTGTGCACAGCAGATGGCAGTGTGTGTAGGAAAGCCTCAGTTAAGGAAATGGCACAGTGAAATATGGAACAATGACACTACAGCAGGAAATAAAGTGAGGAAAGAAAGTCATACCTCTTATTGGCGACCCATGGAACACCTCTGCAATGAATCAGAGACGCGTCTAAATTAAAATATCCCGTCTGGCTTTTTCTTTGAGGAACCTGAGGGCAGGAAGGAGGAAGCAGATGAACACATTTACATCTTTGTTTAAGCAAGCTTGTGACCAATCGCACAATTGTACTTTATATAAATATCTACACAGAAACAACATACTGTACCTAATTTGCAAACTATAAAATAAATAAATGAAAAAAAAACAGACCAAGGATCTATTTGTTGATAAAGGTTTTAATAATCAGATAAAAATTAAACTTATCTTACTGGAGAGGAATTTTGTACATAAAAAAACAGTACATAGTACCCTTTTTGTTTTAGTGTGGTCATGTCTTGCCGAAAATGCTGATCAAAAGAGTTGAGCTGTTTGTAACATTTAATGAAAACCAATAGAAAGAGTGAGAATTTCATTTGAGTGGATCTCTAGGGAACAAGAGCAGCACTCATCTGGAGTAACAGCACCAAACTCCCACACACAGAGAAGTGCCCGAGCCATCGGTATGATTTGAAAACACTCATGACTTCATTTACTAAGAGTATTAATGGAAAGTATTAATAAAGAGTTGAAAGAAGTAATTATATGGCCCATAAGACTTAATTAGCATGTCATCCGGGAGGCATTGAAACTCTGTTGACAGCATTTGAGACAAACAAGAAGTGATTCAGATGTGAGAGTAGATGAGTCACAGGCAAAGACCCCGGGGCCCTTTCAATAAGAAACTGTGCTACAATCTCTGTGTTGGAGAGTGACAGAGAGATCTATAGTCTTACCGGGCTGGAGAGGAGAGGTAGGCCTGTGGAGGGGTGGAAGGCTTTTGTTGAAGTTCCATCTATGGAGTGGCGATTCTGTTTTTTCCAGTTACTGCATGACTTCAATGGGGAGGGTCTCTGTTAATACAAAGACGGAGAGGAGAAATTCAGCAGCGGGTTACAATTAAAGGTTTTAAAACACAACAAGAAACAAATGCATTTCTATAAACCCACTTGACCTTGACATTTACACAAAATGCATAAGAGAGAGACATTCAGCTCACAGTGTGGTTGCTCTGGACAGGGGCAGGACTGGAGGTGTTGCAAGTTAAGTTGGCTGATGTGCTAGAGGAAGAAGCCCAGGGCTCCTGGTTCTCATCCTTCCCAGGACCTGTGGACCCATTCCAGACATCCTTTTCTGCTCCTTTCTCACGGTTTGCCTCTTGGGTCTTGAGGTATCCAGTTCGGGTCAGGCCATTCTCCTGAGGAAAGCTTGCATGGCTAGAGTTGCTATTTAAGGAGGTCCAGGACTCTCTACTGGCATACTGTTGCTTATTAGTTGCCGTTAAAGGCTGTGATTTTGTGACGCTGTGGTCTTCAAGTTTTAAACCGGCCACATTTTGTGGTCTAGGGGAACAGTCTCGCTTACTGGGATGAGAGTCAGGAGATCTGCAGCATTTTGTTGCTTGAGAAATACGAGGGTCTGTGCTTGCCTCACCATTGGGTGCACTTGAAGACTTCTCATTGCTTGATGACACAAAGCCATTTGTCTGCGCTCCGTGATTGGTCTCAACCTGTTTGGTTTGAGAGGTCTTCAATTTACAAGTGCCATTCAGGAGACTGTAGGAATGTTGCAGTCGCTCCTGAATCAACCTCGAGATGTCCTGGACTGCATCTGCAATCAGAGAACCCTCAGCAGATTGATCACTGAATACCAGGCGCCTACAAGTCGAAGTTTTTGATTCGCGGTCCACTCCGTCCAGCCGCGTTCTGCTTCTAGGGCTCAAGGGGGTGTCAAAGAGAGAAGAACGGCTCCTCTCAGGGATTTCTGGACTGGTTCCATTGTGGTTTTGAGGCTGGGGGACTGGAATGAGGGGCTCTTTGGATTTTTTCAAGCCCTCCTTATCCTGCGATGAGTTCCGGGTTGTTTTGTGTCCTGGCGGTTCTTGAGAAGTGAAGAGAGCATCAGGGAGATGGGGAGCTGTAGGGTCGCATAAATTCAGTCGCTGAGCAATGCGAGCAATGACTTCCTGTCTCTCCTGAAGCAGAGAGCCAATGAGGGGGTTGGTTTCACCTGAGATGAAGCTGAGACTTGGGCTGGGGGTAACTAAAGGGTCAGTGATGGAGAGGGATTTAAAACCATGAATTGGTGACTCCACTCTTGAGGTCTTTGGGCTCTCTGCCCCATCAGTACATGAGGTATATGCCTCTGTAGGGGGGGTGTCCACACCGCCGTTCACCCGAGAGTAAAGCCACTTGATGGCTTTGCCTGGTGGGAGAGGGGATTCAGGGCGAGGGAGGTATTTACGGGTGTTAAGAGGGCTTTGAGGAGGTGGAGAAGGGCGTAGAGGCCTGGAGAAGAGTGGCGATCCTGGCAGACGGAGGGAACTGCGATTCTCTACAGGTTGGTTCCTACTTTCTCCACGCTCCAAGTTTCTCTTGCCCAGAAAAGCTATACCTGAGTGGATGCTACATTTGAGTATGGGGTATTTGGGCTGGCGGGGCAAAGACTGAACTCGCACTTTGAGAGCGACACTATGGGACACGTTCGGGACAGGGAAAGCATGTTCAGATGGTGTTTGTGAGAAGTTCCATATCAGTTCTTCGTCAGCTGCACTTATTCTGCAAAATACAGCAAATGGGATTGTTGATAAATCCATTGTTATGCAAACTGTTGCACTGAATCGATTGAAACAATGTATGTAAGGTAGGGCTGCACGATTAATCAGAATGGAATCGAAATAGCATTTCGACAGAAGCTGCCATTGTCATGCATATCTCAGTGACGCAACGTTCCGCTTTACTAACAAAATGCGCATGACAATCGCAATCGATTAATCGTGCAACCCTAATGTAAGGTATGACTTTCTGTCTTTCTTCCTTTCTCTCTTGACTTCCCTGACTTCCTGTCTCTTCTGAAACATTCCTACAGTACACATTGAATCCTACCAAAATGTAATATAGCCTAACATTTATCCTTTACAAAGATGGCAAGCTTTTTGAAGGATAAATGTCATAATTTCTTCATACCCTTGAAAGTGTTTGTGGGTAGAGTATGTTACCTGTATAGGATGTTTCTAGGTACAAGTCCGTGAGAGGCACTGAGCCACGCGCTGAGCTGCGAGAAAAACACGTAGGAACGCAGAGCCAAAAGCAAGGTTTTCTCCTCAACAAATCGATCTCCACTCCTGTAACAAACACAAGCTTTGTTACAATTCCCTAGACCTGTGGGAAAGAATGTGTATTGGAAGTTCTGTAAAGAGCAAGTCTTACTGTCTGGGCACTGGCTGTAAAGTCCATCTCTCTAGTAAGAGCGCATCTTGCTTTATTGCTGGATCATTTAGGTCTGTGCAGTCTGTGGTCGGACCATCATCGCTATAGCAACAGTCGGGAAGCAGCATCACCTCTATCATGATGGGGATGTGATTGCGCCAAAGTAACATGACCTCTGACCTTGTTCTTCTTGCCTGACGACACTGCATTGGGGAAAGCGTTTTGTTGTTACTACGTAAAACCGTCTGACCCGTAACTGGTTTTGACAGAGTACTAGTGACTTTAAGATGCAAAATAACAAACATTATGCACAACAACCTGTGAGTCATTAACCTAAAGGTGAAGCGTACATTTTCTCTCATGAGCAAACATTGTGACTGTTTCCAAACAGGTTTCCAAATAGAAATCCCTTTCTGTCCTCATTAATAAAGAACAGCAAGTTGAAAAGATAATGTCAGAGATACACAGCTGTAGATGACAACATAAGGACATAATTTACTGCTTGTTAACATTGAATTTTACTCTTACAAATTGTGGGTTAATAAAAAAAGGTGTAAACCCACCTGTGGTATTTTGTCGCTGCATTCATGTTTGGTAAGGACAGGCATAGCAGACTGGGCAGGTGGGCAGTGAATACCCTCTGTCCGTCCCTTTACGGAACATTCTGGAGTCCGTCCTTCTGTGATCAGGAGTGTCAGGAACACCAGGAACTCCTCAGCATCATACTCAAAGAACTCCTCTGCTGCTTTTAAACAGAAAGAGGTGAGACATCGCTTAAGTTAGTGACTGAGTTTTCATTTTATTCTTCTGAATAGCCTCAAAGCCAATGAAAATGGACTAGAAACCCACAAAACTTCATTTCATTTTGATTTAATGTGGTTTATTACCAATGGTTACTGAAACATCAAAAGTAGATTTAACTTCTGTTTTCATACATCCAGAAACACGTAACCAGTTTCACAGTTCCAGAGAAGATAACACTGTTTATGCATAGCAAACAATCTTGGCTCTGTTTACCAGTGAAAACTGGGATAAGCAAACACCCAATCACCAGCATATTTTCCAGCGGCAAAACATACCTGATCAACAGTTTAATAAGAAACCAGCTGTCCGGATTAAAATGGAATGTAGAAATGTGTGTTAAATGTGACACACCAGATTCTGAGTCAGAAATTCCAAAACACAGCTGGGTTTGACACACACAACCTGTTTGAATTCCAACACTATCGTGTATACGTGTGAAAAATACAGCTGACAATTCAATGTAGGACTCATAATAGGTAAAGCATTTGCTGTCATAATCATCCATTAAAACTTGAGGTGCAGGTGAGTCCACATAATTTGCTATTACACGTACGGAGCAGTTCACAGTATTAGATGTGTTGGTAATTATTCCATGTCTTCAGAGAACCAGATAGAACTGAGATTCACGAAAGTAGGTTTATCCATAGCTTTGAGCTGCAAACAAAAGCGCCTACATGGCAGTTGAGGTCCGTTACAGTCGGCCAATGGGCCTATTGTTCTCATAGCATCAGACTCCCAGGACAACAGGGCCAACAGAGATTATCCCTTCCCTGAATGCACAGCCCTCTCTCTCCCTCTCTCTGTTATCATCTAAAGGTGTGTGTTTTCATAGTTTGTGAACCAAAACAGTATTCCATAGAAATGACATGAAATCATATCACAGCATTCCACACAAAAAGTGTTTTGCCAAGGAAATGTGATTAAAATGTTTGTGTGTGTGTGTGCTCTTGTTTTTGTGACATATCAGACACAACTCTGTATAATGACATGGGTATGACACAGGTATTACAAGGAGAGGGTGACTTGTGAGGACATAAACCATGTCCCCATTTTTCAAAACACTAATTAGTTTTTTGAGAAAGTAAAAATGCACAAAGTTTCCTGTGAGGGTTAGGGTTAGGTGTAGGGCCATAGAATATACAGTTTGTACAGTATAAAAACCATTACGCCTATGGGATGTGTGTGTGAGAAGAGTGTTAAATATTAGTTATTTAAGTACTAAACTAATTTACTTAATTCATTTAAAAATCATTGGTGATGTGTTGGTTGTTATGTCACATATGAATATACTTTCTAGCAACTGAAATCTAGTTGTTAAATATCATTCTCATGACGGAGTATTACATGTTCTGATCTAAATGTTGTTGTTTTTTACATGAGGCTGAAAAGGCACAGCATACACATACACATACATGGGGTGGAGTACACTCAATAAATCTCTGCAAAGAGAAAGATTCTATTGATAATCATCGTTTTTGGTAGGGTTGTGTCAAAACAATACTGATGCATTCAAGTCTATTTCAGGAATCCTTTCGTTACTCCAATCTGTCAGTGGATTGGAAACTACGTTTCACAGCAGGGCTCTTATGGTGTCTGGCTGACCATGCATGAATGAACCTTTTTTCCAGTTCCATACTGGTGATACTTTTAGCCAGAACATGTCAGCTGGTGTTCACAAAGTGAATACACACACTGTGGTTTCTTTGTGGGAAAAATAATACTATGCAAACCAATTAGGATCCAGAAAAACAAATGGGTGGAGACACAGAATAGCTGTTGGACTATTAGACCAGGAAAACAACAACATTCTGCGAAGAACTGCTCTATAAACCACTTTTGTGGAACTAATATACTCACATTCCTACTTCTACAAACAGAAAAATAAACATTTTCTTCAATATATTGTCATTTGTTCATGAAATTAAAAGCACAGTTTACCAAAAGCTACAGGAAAAGCCCATACAGGACTTTTGCTAAGGGTACTTACATTTTGGAGTTGTTAGACTGAGATAAAGTATTTTCTAAAGTCACGTCAGAATGATTTTATTATGAGATGAGTGGATGAACACTGCTAAATTGTCATATTCATAATAAACTTAGATTTCCTTGACCCCAAAATCCCAAGTTAGAGGCATGTCAGTTCATAAATAATGATTTTTTTATTCAGTAATGACGATAAAGTGTTGTTGTCAGAGACATTGCGTTGTGGACAGTGCTAAAACCTTAGTAGGAACTTCTCTTTTCCAGTTATTGAAATTCAGCTCAGCTTTGAAATACTACATTAAATGTGTATTAAACAAAAAACATAAAACAACAATAAACAAACCAAGGTTCTAAGATGTAGAGCTCTAGCAAGGGAAGGGACATTATGTTTGCCTGCATTAAGCAACTCATGACATCATCATCCTCTTGTTAGTCCAAATTTCCAGCACAAACACATATCTAGAGTCAATAGGAGGTGCCAGAAAACTTCTGCCCAATCAGCACTTTACAAGCGCCTGCCAATCACGAACGCAGCACAGGAGGAGGAGAAAAGCCACATGCAGTGCTAGCGTCACCTCCAGCGAACAGCTGATAGTTAATCTCGCGTGACTTTGTGAAACAAAGAGCCAGATCTCTGCACCGAGTCTGTGCTGGCAATACCCCGACAGCAGATAATGCTGTTTGTTCCTGTTTATTAAAGCCATGTTTACATATAAACTTGTCAGCATTACGTAAACGCAATCTTATAAGAGCCTGGGGAAGCTCAAGGCTTTTTAGGTTTGTTTAGCGGGAGGTGTATTTGTCAGGCCTGTTTTTTCACTGCACTGGCTGGCTGTTGCAGTATGTATTTCCATATGCGTGTGTGTACACACATTCTTACAGGGAACTCCTCCCACGTGCTAACTGCATGAAGAGAAACCACAGACAACAGAGAAAGAAAGAAGGGGGTTGGAACTGCCAGCTGAAAGGGAGGAGTAAAAAGGGGGAGATAAAGACAGAGCCAGAGTATTTCCATCATGTAGGTTAAAGGTAAAGTTTCAGCAGGGGAGGAAAGACAGAACACTGGGTTCAGACAGGGAGGAGGAGCAAACGAGAGGCAGAAAAATACAACACAAAGGAAGAATAAATTAACAGCACCCTAAAGATTTCTTTTTTGTTGTGAACTGCCTAAACTTATTCTCTCATGCAATAAAAAAATAAAAATAAATTATATATATATATATATATATATATATATATATATATATATATATATATATATATATATATATATATATATATATATATATAAATCAGTCAGCTTGATGAGACTGGAAAACAAACAAACAACAACAAAATAAATACATACATAAATAAATAAATAAATAAATAAATGAACCATAAAGAGCTATCCAGTTTTCCATTATATGAGATGAAAGAAGCAAAACAACACAACTACAAAGTGCACACTACTAATAAGTGAGCACAGAACACAGTACTGCTGACAGATTGAGCTCTTCAAATCTTACAGAAACACCCGTCTTGACCCACATTTACGGCAAACTCTTCCCGCTCTCTGCATAATCAGATGGCATTGTGGGTGCTTGCCTGGTTTCTCCTGCTGTAGATTAACCCGGCACTGCAGGAGAGAGTTAAGCTGTTCATTTATATAACCAGCGGCAACAGAGGAAAAAAAAAAAAAAAAGATTTCTGGGAATTTTCTGCTGTACTGAAATTTCTCTTAACGGCAGCTGGGATCAGAGTGAGCAGTGTTCTGTAATTATGAGGACAATTTCATGTCCCATCACCCCTCACTGCAATCCTGATGACTGACAAGAGAGCAAGAGGGAGAGAGAAAGAGACTGTAATGAGATTACAATAAAAGTTCTATCTTTGTCATAAAGAAATGATTAGCTAACATGTGTAATGTGTCCATTAAAGGTGACTAAAATCTTCACCTTTTATTTGCTATATGTGATCCTGGACCACAAAACCAGTCTAAAGTCGCTGGGGTATATTTTTAGCAATATCCAAAAAAAAAACATTGTATGGATCGAAATGATAGATTTTTCTTTTATGCCAAAAATCATTAGGATATTTAGGAAATATCATGTTCCATGACAATATTTTGTAAATTTCTTACCGTAAATAGATAAAAACATCATTTTTGATTAGCAATATTCATTTCTAAGAATTCATTTGGACAACTTCAAAGGCGATTTTTATCACTATTTAGATCTTTTTGCACCCTTAGATTACAAATATTCAAATAGTTGTATCTCGGCCAAACATTGTCAGATGATGCATAAATCTCAATTTTGAAAAATTGACACTTAAGACCAGTTATGTGGTCCAGGGTCACATATACAGTCTATAAAGAAGAAAACAGCAGGGATTGTAGGGAGTGAGCTTTTCTGTGTAAGTTCCCTCCACGATGCTAGGGTGTTGTTATGTGGTTGCTAGGGTGTGGGTGGATACAAGTCAAAAGATCCCACCACCTGTGATTCTATTGTATTCTGGCTAATTAAGACTTGGGTCTCTCTTCACCTTTAGCTGTTTAGTATGGAAGCTTATTTCTGCCATGTGATAAAGAAGTAAAAAATAAAAAATAAAAAAAAAGGGAATTACGGCTTTTTAGTTCACAATTCTGACATACATATATAAACTTGAATTAGAACAAAAATCAGAATTGTGAAATGTAAACCCAGAAATTTAAGAAAAGCCAACATTGCATTAATAAAAATGCACATAAAACTGAATTCTCAATTTAAAATCAGTAAGTTTAAATTGTCAAAAGCAAACAAAAAAATAAAATAAAAGCATTTGTACAATTGTCATGATATCTTTATTGTATATCTTAATATTTTTTGTAATAATATCTTAGAATTAAAAAAAATGCATTAAAAATATGAATGCATGAAAAACTTGTATTATCTTTTGGCTTTGAGTTGTGAATGTGAATGTTACAGTTCATCTACATAATGCATCAAAAGAGCACGAAGAATCCTGTTTGCCATGATCTGAGAACATCACACGGTCAGGGGGAATTCATTTCTTCTACACAATGCTGATTTTGTCAGTCACAGTTTTGCACTGCTGGTTGAAAGAATTGATTGTGAAGACTTGTACCTGCACAAGTATGTATGCAAAAGAGGTTTTATCAGACTACATGCAGTGCTGGTGCAATAGCAGATTACAGATGACTCCGGCATTGTAAATCTGCTTACAGCCTGCAGCAGAGAGATCAGTTTAAACACTACAGTTCTAGGCCAACACGTTTTTCTGCATGAGGCTGTGTGCACTGATAAGGCTCTGTGGTAAAAGGTGAAGAGCTGAGAATAACTTTATATAAAAACTGACCTTCAACTGCACCAAGACCAGCATTGGAGATACACATGGAATACTATCAGGTGATGTCTCAGATCTTCATGATATAATAATAATAATAATAATAATAATGTTAGCTGTCCATGCTAAATTAACCAATGTGAGAATTGCAATGGTTGTAATGTGCTTTTATTTGTCCATTCAATTCCTGGTTTCCTAAAGACTCTTCCAGAAGACCTTCGAGATCTAAAATGCACTGCTCATATTAAAGATTTTTATGGTTTTGAAAAGTCTCTAATGCTCACCAAAGCCACATTTTGTAAAAAAATACAGTATTATTAAAGTAAAATGTTTTATTTTTATTTATAAATATATATTAAAATGTAATTTATTCCTGATGGATTTTCTCAGTCTTCAGTGTCACATGATCTTTCAGAAGTCATTCTAAAATTCTGATTTGACGCTTAAAGGTCCCATGACATGGATTATTTCCTTTTCTTTAAATGCTTTTTAATGTTTCCTTAGGTGTATTTAAATTGTTAGTATGATTTTTACAATTAAAATTTAGAAATAAAAAGCATTTTTAGATCCTGATATTAGCCCTCTGGCTTGATTTCTCTGTTTGAAGGGGCGTGTCTGCTGTGAGACTCCGAGTAAACCACAACTGTTGTGATTGGCTGACATCTTTGCATTCGAAATGCATATTACATGTGAAACCCCTCTCAAAAAAAACAAAAAAAAAAACAAAAAAAATTATATATATATATATATATATATATATATATTTTTTTTTTTTTTTTTTTTTACTATTACAGCTGTCGAGATTAACGAATCGTGGAAGTGTTGATTATATAATTATTTTTTCGATCTTTTCCCATCACATGAAAGGCTGCAGTGATGAGCATTGAGTAGACAGAGTCTGTTTATCACGTGAATGCAGTGATCTCGTCATTATTGCAACACGTTTTCTCTCACAAAATGCTTTCACCACAGCTAACAGCAAACACATGAATACAGTAAGAGCTCCGTTGTGCAGCATAACAGCGTCATTCATTGTAACTGCAGTTTGGGCAAGTGTGCAGATATACTCGCGATGTGTAACAGCTCCGGAAAAAAAAGCGAGCGTTCTTTGATCGCTCTCTATAGTTAAATCACAATTTAAATAACAGATTTGTTTCATGCTACTAAGAGAAACAACGTGAAGTTGATCGTTTAGTCACTGGCTTGATTCACTGATGCATAAACAGTATTAAACGATTTAGAAAGAAAGTCTGTGTGAACTTGAATGATTAGCTACCCATCAGAAATCACTGATCACAGATCAGGCATTAATGAACACTGTTACTCACTGTTTGTGCCGGTGCTGTCAAATCCATATCATAAAAGTCAGTTTGAAACGCCTGTGCTGACATTGCGACTGAATTATATGTAAATATTTGGGCGGGCAAAGCAGAGAAAGGGGAGGTAACAATTCTCGTTACAACATCACAACAAGGAG
Organism: Carassius auratus; assembly: GCF_003368295.1. Lineage (NCBI taxonomy): Eukaryota > Metazoa > Chordata > Actinopteri > Cypriniformes > Cyprinidae > Carassius > Carassius auratus. Next base: position 17,420,794 of record NC_039260.1, on the reverse strand, counting down.
ATTCAAGATCAGCCCGGTTGAGCTTCCATTTTCTCAAAGGCAGAGAAAGATAGAAAAATCTCAATTTACACCGATTCAAATTTCTAGAAACTTGGGGAGCATATAAAGGCTAGGGGAACTCATATTAATGTTAAAAAACCTCAGAAAGTGAAATTTCCATGTCATAGGACCTTTAAGAAATATAATGTGTTAAAACAGAGTGTTCCTGTAGCTCAATTGGTAGAGCATTGGTAGAGCAAGGTTGGGGGTTCGATTCCCCGGGAACACATGATTGGTAAAAATTTAATGCACTGTAAGTCGCTTTGGATAAAAGCGTCTGCTAAATGAATACATTTAATTTAATTTAATTTAAATTTAATGTTTAAAACAGGTTTTACTACATTAACATATTTCCTCTCATCTAACACCATCATGCCATTGAGACAGATATAAAAAAAAAAAAAAAACCTGTGAGTCAATCTAGGATCCACACACAGTTGACGCACATGTCCCAGTGACCTAAAAACACCAGTCACATCACCTAACTAATAGAATTGCACCATTTATTGGTTTTATCCAGTGCTGCCTGCAGCTTATCTCATATCTCTCAGCTGTGCAAGGGTTTGCTTTGGTGCTATTTCTCTCCTGTGATGCAAAGCTGAATTTTTCAGTAGCCATTACTCCAAACATTGTTATTATTATCAAATAAAACACTGATAATATATTTTCAACATTGATAACAATATGAATGACTATCATTAACTGAGCACCAAATAAGAGAGAAGACTGAACTCATGCTAAAAATTCAATGTTGCCTTTACAAGAATATATACCGTATTTTCCGGACTATAAGTCGCCGTTTTTTTTATAGTTTGGCTGTTCCAGCGACTTATAGTCAGGTGCGACTTATTTATCAAAAGTAATTTGACATGAACCGAGAGAAATTCACTAAGAGAAATGAACCGAGACAAAACATTGCCATCTACAGCCGCGAGAGGGCGCTCTATGCTGCTCAGTGCTCCTGTAGTCTACACTGAAGACATAGAGCGCCCTCTCGTGGCTGTATACGGTAATGTTTTCTCTTGGTTCTTGGTTCTAAATAAATGCGACTTACGGTTCAGTGCAACTTATATATGTTTTTTTCCTCATGACGTATTTTTGGACTGATGCGACTTATACTTAGGTGTGACTTATAGTCCGGAAAATACGTAAATATTTTTTCTTATGTGTTAAAATTGAAAGCACTTATTCTAAATGGTAATATTTCACAATAGTACATTCAAATGAATGCAGCCTTGGTGAGCAAAATAGACTTCAAGTTCAAGTTTTAACTGGAAGTGTATATGAAGTTCTAATGTAATCCCTAATCCTAGTCCTGTCTAACGTTTCAATCAGTATGTACATTTAAATATGCATAAACGGAGGCACACAAATAAAAACAAAAACACACATCCACCCAAACATTGCCACATAAACACACAGAGGTGAGAGATCTGATGTTGGCTGGGTTTTTGTAGGGTCAAGAGTCTAAATTTGTCTTGTCAGGACACATTGGTGGGGGTGAAGAGGAGCTCACTGCCTGATTTGGTAACACACACACACACACACACACACACTAAAACCAACAGCTCCATATGAAAAGTCAAGAGTCAAACAACCACACACATATGGAGCAGGGCTGAAATGGATCTTAGAGAAGGTGCTGTGTTTTTCTTTGGACAGGCAGTACCTTTAAAACAACATGAAATAGAATTTGCAATCTATTTTGCCTTCATAAAGTGATGTGAATGCCTCATTTACATCCTGGGACATTTAGGCCCATTTGACTGAGAATTAGAAAGCTTTGGTCTAGATACCAGTATCACATCAAAACTGTGAGAGTTGAGCATGGCATCTTCATTCTCTGAGGGATGTCGTTCTTAAAAAGCAGAACAGACCCTTCATAGAGATTTGTCTTTCTTAATGTCTCAGTGATGCAAGTGACTTTAGTCAAAACTGCATCTGTTGGTCAGAACAGAAGACAAGAGGAATCCATCATGTAGAGGGGGGAAAGGCTGGGAGGGGACAGAAGAAGAGGATGATGTCAGTTTAGAGTGAGTGGAGAACAGATGAGGAGTACTGCAGTGTGTGTCACCCATGGGAGACGTTAAAGGGCGCTGGCACTGATCTGACTGGCACAAAGTGGCATTGCTTTAGACTTCACTGACCTTAAGACATAAAATAACATTTTAAATGAAGTCATTTTTCTGAAGTCCATTGTTAATAAATGCTCTAGATGGACGGCAGGGGCCTTTTAAGAGTCTGGATGCCAGGGTGTGAAGGGCAATCAGGTTCCACTAAAATAATTTCTCAAGAACCCACAGCAATGATGAAACAATACCGATGCAAGTTTCAGCCTTATATAGCCATTTTTACTCCAACAGTGAACAATGATGGTATCAGATGGTCATTTCATATATATTCATATATATGATATTAAATAATTCTATATATTAATGTGGAATTTACATTGGTGGCACTGAATTGTCTTTAGAAAGATTGCACAAAAGCATACAAATGTGAAAAGAAAAAAAAAAATTGGTAGCATCATGGTACATTTTGGCTGATCCAGTAGGCAAATGACCAGACAGAAATGGAAAGAGAAAGAAAGACAAGACAGTAGACAGACAGGTCAACTTCACTCGCTGATCTAAATGCATCCCCATAATTACCTCCTATAACAGACCATGAATAGAAGCCGACCACACCATGATGTACTTTACAGCAGTCTGAGAGACAGAGCAGCTTTCTTTTCTTTTTATAAACCCTAGTGAGCTGCCATGCTGTCTACTGCCTACACACGCAGCTACCTTCAAAAGGCAGCATGAACCTTGTGACTGATTTGCAATGCTCTACATGGGCTGCAACTCTGTCACACAAATAGCACACCTCACTTGAAGCTCACTGAAAATGATTCCTAAATAATTTGAGCATGTTGCTAAAGCTAACAGCATGATACACTAAAATTACAATTCTGTTATCATTCACTCACCTTTACCACCATTTTCTTCTATAGAAAACACAAACTAAGTTATTTAGAAGCATATTGGTATATGTATAGGTATATGTTTTGATGGCCAATGACAAAAACACACAAGACATTTCTCATAATATCTTATACATATTCCACCTAATAAAAAAGTAATACAGTTCTGAAACAACATGAGTGTGAATAAATAATGACCAAAATTACACTTTTGAACTATCCCTAATATTAGTGTACTCAGGCCTTATGAAAATTAACCATGGTTTTATTGTAGTAAAAGTGAAGCAACCATGTTTTTTTTTTGTTTTTTTTTGGTTTAAATTGTACATTTTTGTAAGACAGTGTTTTTAAGAGAATCATGCTGTTAGCTTAGCAACATGCTAACATAAAACAAACAGAATTTTAATCCATTTACTGTATTTTTCGGACTATAAGTAGCACCTGAGTATAAGTCGCATCAGTCCAAAAATACGTCAAGATGAGGAAAAAAACATATATACCATGCACCTGACTATAAGTCGCAGGACCAGCCAAACTATGAAAAAAAGTGCGACTTATAGTCCGGAAAATACGGTAAGTTAATCAACATCTTTACTTTGAACTATTTGTCTGTCTGCAATTTTGGATGCATTTTTTCAATGCAATCTTGCATTATGGGACTTGCATTATGGGGCTGCTTTAAACGATAGGTATCTTAGAAGCTAAAATAAATATGCTCTCTGAATTATCCTAAATAGGCAGTTCAATAGGTTTTGGGACAGAGTTAGTGTGTGTGTGTGTGTGTGTGTGTGTGTGTGTGTGGATGTCAGTGTGTTGTAACTGTCAGTTTTTTCCCATGCCTGCCATGGCGTCTTTGTTCTCTGTTGTAAGTACAAAGAGACTTTATCCATTCAGCCTTCTGCACTCTCTCCGTGCCTTCTTTTCACCAATCCACCCTGTACGCCAAATCCTACACAAATATCAGAAGTCTGATGACTATTTACTTGGCCTTATTTCTCATGGGAGCTGAAATGTTGTCTTTACTTCTGTTTTTGTCTGTTGAACGGCTGCAGTCTGCCACAAATATCCTGCCTCGTTCCACTTTTCAGTTGAGAAATCTGCAGTTAAGTCTTGTTTTTCTAGCAAACACTAAAAATCAGCTCAACACGTGCATAAGGAACCTTTACCCCTCAGATTTACCTCACTAAACTTTCCTCTCAGAGTTCAGTGAGGGCAGACTCCAAACTCACATAGCAACAAGCCTTGTGCTGTGATTGGACAGTGGCTTCCTGCCAAGCCGTGAATACAGTTTCCTGTCTCTGGGCCAGAGAGTGTCTGTGTGCGAGAAAGCAAACACACATACTCTGTTTTGGAAAGATGCGGAGGCTTTGTGTAGATGATTGCAACCCAGCGGTTTCTCAATGTATACTTTGAGCACATATGTTAAACTTTTGGGTGTGGGCTAGAGTGAACCGGGGAAAAAAAGCTCTATAAACTCATACAAACACGGCTGCAAACACACTAAGATTTATTGTGTACTTACAGTGAGCTGAAAACAATTTGTTCTCTACCATTGCTATTTAACCTGAGCTTTTAATCATGCTTGCAAACAGTCGGCAGGAACATTACGTAAAGGGTTCTGAGGACCGCGCAATTTCATTTACATAATTGAACAATTTTGTGGATCAGAGAACAGCCAGTACACAAAGAACCCAAAGACTTCCACTAAGGAGGGGATACAGAGGAAATGTTAAGAATATAACAGGAGTTTACCCAAATGCCACTTGTGAACTAACCTATTAAGGAATAGAAAAATGTAAGCACATGTAATGGCCTTTTGCCAGGGCTATAACGGTCTCCACAAAGGCAGGAATCTGAAAAACAATCATCGACCACAACATGTGATGTGTAACACATGTAAAACACCATCTGACTGCATTTGAACACTATTATATATTACACTGCTTTTATCTGTTTTCAGACGTTAACCTTGAGTCAGTGAGGCCAGCCGTAGTGTTCAAAGACGCTTTTGTGAGAACTTGTTCATGCATTTAGAGTTTGAGTGGATGCGTGACCCTGCCATGTGAAAACGTGAGGTGAGAAAGAGACAATGGAGACAAGCGTCGCAGTCTGAGGGCTTGTGTGAGATACCACAATGAATCACATCTTTCATGCGCTGGGTTTGTGACAGGATCAATCAACAACACACTTACTGACAACAACAAAACCCAGACAAAAGAAAACACACAAAAGCTGTGGGTATGAGGCAAAGAGGGCCTGAGGAAGATGACACAAACTTCATTGTGTGACTGATAGATGCAAGGGGAGTGATGAAACGGTTGAATTCAGTTGAGTCGTTGGGCTTAAGTAACCTAAACCCCCCAAAAAAGACACTGAAATGCAGAAAGTTTCTACACAAGATGTAAGTGGTGGTAGCCTGTGACAGCCAGGATGAAACTAAACAGTTGCTAAGGTGCTCTAGGTGGTTGCTAGGTGGCTGCATATGTCAAAAAAGAAATAAAAAAAAATTCTAAATCACATTCTGCTCCCTAAATATGGTTTGGATTCCAAAATTGAAATCTCTGTCACCATTTAGTCACCCTCGTGTAATTCTAAAACAAATTACATCATATTCTTCAATATACTTCAATTTATTTTCAGAAACGCAAATGGAGATACTTTTAATGAAATCTCAAAGATTATGGTCTCTGCATTGAGCATTTATTAACCCTTTATTCAAATGTTTCATAAAACGTAAAAGTAATCTGTATGAATGTAATAAGTAATCTAAATAGTATTCTAAAGTTAAATCAAGTATTCTGAAGAGAAATTATTACTGCATATGATGAAATGACAGGTTCACATATAGTATAGACATTAAGCACATCAGCTTAATAAAACTAAACTTTGTATGCATACAATGTGTGTATATACAAACCTCTTCGATTCTCGTATTTAGCTAAAATATTTTATGTGGTTTACTGTAACATGTGTTGATGAATGTTTACTGTATATGTGAATAAAAGCCTAAATTAAACTTGTTCATCATATAAAGCAATCATGTCTTTTCATAAGACTTGGATTAAACTGCTTTGACTGATATGGATTACTTTTACAATGCCTTTATAAACTTTGAAATTTGACAGATGATTTAACTGACCCTACACCGGGAGTTTGATGAATGACTCATAACGCCCAATTGGCCATTTTGTCCAAAACCAAACATGAGAGTAAATTAACAGTGGACTCAAACTTGAAATATGATTTTTATATATATACCTTCTGATGTTCACTCATGTTTATTTTGTGCTATAACTAGTAAAGTGGAAGAGATGATTTGTTCACATGCTGCTTGAAAAGCCGATATGATTCTTTAGGGTCTTAATGAAAAGTCTGTACCATAGTTTGGTTAAAATTTCTCAATGGTAGTGTAGAAAACACCTTTTTTACCCTGTCAAAAACAGCTCTTTTCAGAGCCAGCCGTTTTCTAGCATTTTCCCTTTAATGTTAATGAGCTCTGCTGACCCCGCCCCTCTCATCCAGTCACTCTCAGAGAGACGGTTTACATTGATGTGAAAATCTGAACTGTACAGCAGGTACCCACACGTGAAACCTTGGAATTTTAAAGGTCAAACATGCCCCAAATCAGTATGAGCTCAAAAAACACACCAAATTCCTGAACTCAACCCTTAAACAGCCTGCAGGACCCATCAGCTTACACGAAGCTTTACAGCAGATCACACACACCTGTCCTCAGACACACATATGCTTCGTGCAGCTATGAAAAACAGAAGCCTGTTTCACCAACAGTGACAACTGAACTATGACCCTCTAAAATCTGCCCTTAAATCAAAATTAATAGGAAATCAAAACAAATAATGATCAGTTTTGAAAATTGGTCAAAACTGGTCTTTAAAAGGTCTTGGCTTTAAAGTCAATATTGAATGGCATTTGACCTATTTTTCTTAGATAACAGGATATTGAAACGCAAAAAAGCACAGGGTGGGGGTTCGTTTTATCCACTGGGAACTGACTGGATCATGGAAAGTTTCTACTTTTGAGAAAACCTTTTGTTAAAGCAGCTCAAAACATCCCAATGGCGGCGATTTTTTTTAAATTTAGTGTTATTTGCCATTATAGCATTTATTATTATCAAAGCAACACAATGTAACATTTTCTGTGTTCAAAATGTGCAAAATGTGCGCATTTCTGTTTATTAACCGCTAGAGCGCCAGAATTTACCTAGTGTTGCTTTAACTGCTATTAAATTATGTATAAACTATTTGGCTATTGGGTAACATTAACCAATAGCTAGCTTGGTCTGGATGTTTTAGAAGCTGAGAAATTTGTTGAAAGATTAAACAATCTATTTTTTGGAAATGCATAAATTAATCATTCACAATAAAAGGAACATGTTTCAAGAAAGTAAACGTTCAGTTCTGATTTCACGCTAGAAAGCGGAGCAGTGAAGGACTTCAGGTTAACAAAACCAGTGCATCAAATAATTAATAACAACCTACTTAATATGACAACCACAGAGCGCTGGATCAGACTTTTAATATGTGCCCAAAACAGAAACTACACTCAAAGCTATTGGCTAAAACATGCATGTCCACATTTATGCTCTGTGTTGAAATATCCTGCCACAACTTAAAGCGACCCATTGTCAAGGGAGCAAGTGTATATTTTCCAGAGCACTTGATCAGCTGATTGGAGTGAGTATTTGAGCTGCGGACAAACCAGGCCACCAGTGCAACTGATCCTTGTCGTCAATAGCAACAGAGGAAATGTAAACACTGTGACTGTGAACAGTGCAGCTTTTACCGTGTTTTGCAGCACTGAATAACAGAGGATGATCATTTGTTGGTAATTTGAGAAAGGGGGGACAGATATACCCTCAGGTAGACAGTATGGGAGAAAAACAGCCAAGACGCTGAACCACATGTGTGACAGGGATACTGAGGGATCCAAATCTGTGTTCAGTGACAGGACAGGTTTAGAGCTCTATATTTGCCAAAAAAAAAAAAAAAAAAAACACTGATCATAAGCCTCCACTGATTCTCAGGACAAAGACTGGTCAATCTCTATTCTTGTGGCTTGTGTGGACAAAGTTTATGGAGAGTAAACGAGATATTTAAAGTCTGACATACTGACATAATTTTCACTCAAAAATTAAACAATTACACACATTAAATAAAAAAAATATAAGTAAAATACTTGATAAAAGACTTGACTATAAAAATATATTAGATAAAAACCATGCTAATATCAGGATGCTATGTCCATGGCACTTCCTTATTCTTTTCTGAAGAGAATAAAGATTTCTACTGAAATGCTCAGCCACACAATTTTTCCTATCTGAGATAAAAGCTTATTGATTGATTAAATCATATATCAATGTTACCACAATGAAACAGAATGCTGCTGTAGAGTAAGAGCAAATTAATTGTAACAGCACTTATGCAATGTATTCCAATATGGGTCACCAACCATCAGAGAAATCGAGTGTGAAAAAACGATATGTTACACAACTTGCCTTCGCATGCATTTGTCTTTGCTGATAATTCCGCCTTAGCATGTATCCCAGTCCATGAGAATAAAACAACAACTGTCCCATCTAGTTGTCCAGAATGACTTTACGCTAAGAGACATAATTAATAGTAGTAAATGATGAGCCTGTTACGATCTAATCCAGCAGATCTAAGGCAATGTTTTGAACACACAAGAGCTCGTCACAGATTAATTTCAGGATGCCTGAAAGACAACCTCACACTTTTTCTTAACATGTTCCCCCGTCTGCTTCACGCCGGCTTATTTCAAACGAGAGCAACAGAAGTGCAGCAGAGGGTGGAAAATCTCACCGTAAACCAAAGATGTTTACCAAGAAAGCACTCACTGAGCTGAAAAATGAACATTAAACTGATTCTCTGCTTTCAAAATACTGCTTCATTTGAATGCAGATGACATGTTAAGACCATAATGAAGGGTTTCCCAAGTTAATAAAAGGTTGAGAGCTTTTAAGGACCCCTGAAAACCAATTAGAAAAGTATTTTGAAGCGTTTAATCCATGTCTGTTAGATTTAACATCATCTATATGCTTATGCAGTCCTATTAGGTTAACAAACAGACTTTTGGTAGATATATACATACCAAAAGAGTAGCCTTTGTTTCAAAATGGACCACTGATATTGATTACAGGTATCTTGTTTGGTTGTACAGAACAATAGTATCCAGCTGACCAACCAAATCCTCTCTAGAATGACAATGTCCCTCCTACGAATACTTAAATAGTCAGAGCAAATAACAAATAATAGTTAAGACTGTGATATAAGGTTTAAAAAAAGCCAATTTCTTTACATAATTTATTTACAATTTCAAAATACATAACCAAAAAAGGAAAACTGAAAAACTCATGTATTTTTATTTATCGCAAACCACATTCATTTTTTTTTTATTTTTTTTATGATATTAAGCTTCTGGTCTATACCAATAGGTTAAATACTAAAATCTACACCAATAAATTAAAAAATAAAAATAAAAAGCATCACAGCATTATAATCTCCAGTTAGAAAATAATATACTCATTATGAGCTTTGCTTAAACAATGTCATTAAATTATTAGTGCTTTTAAATATTAACTTTAAGTGAGTATTAGATGATGGCAAATGTCACAAAATAAATTATTATGTGCAATTTTATATACATGACTGGCTGATGACCAATGCATATCACATGCATACATATAAACAGTGAATGACAAAGAATAAGGCTGGGTTTTGCCAAACACCTTCTAATATTCTACTCATCACGACACGTGTTATGATTCATACTATGAGGCATCATGATATCATACTTGGACTGGAGCAAATACACAAAAAGGACCCAACTTTTCCAACAGAGATTCAGTTTGAGTGATCAGTCGATTTTTATTTTTTAGATTTAGTTTGTTTAGAAACTTCATTATCTACACTGTGAATAAATAATAAGAAGTGAATTGCTGGATCTAATATACTGATACAATATGGTGTTAAAAATAATCAGTATATGATCACATCAGCACTGCTAGACAGTTATTAGTAACAAGTGTGACGGGTCCAGCGTTTCTCAAAAGTTCATGTAATTCATCATGCGAGATGCAACATGCAAATGAGATGCCACTCGTTTTATTTGCATAGCTGCTCTTCTGTCCGTACAGGAACAACTTGCTGAGTTATTAGCTCACTCAAGGTGCTCAGGTGTGGTCGGGTTGTGTTTATGCATACAGCTTGTACACATTCCAATAATAGAAACACCGACGGTGAGTGTTTACAGCAACAGAGAGAAAAGCTACAGGTCCAGATGGCCCTCTCTCTTCACGCTGGGTCTTCTGTGTGTGCAGCTATTTGAGTGAGAGCACTGGTCTAGGACCAGTTCTGAGCCTGACTTTCCTGAACCTGCCCTTCACGCGGTCAGAGTGAGCTGAACCGAGCCATAGTTGTCGTCACTAAAGATCACAGGCACACAGGAACTGATGTCATCGCACCTGCCTGCCCCTCAGCTCCCTCAGCTGAAAGAGCAAATGCTCATGTGAGAGAGAGGTTATGCAAGTCTTCTGACTGTTTTCACACTGCAAAGACTGATAATGTGGAGAATAGCAGAAATATGCCTCACTTGGGTCAATCTCACAAAACATGTTAATGACATGTTCAAATCATATTTCACCTAAAGTTTAAGGAACAATACAGGGTCTTATATTTACATTTTGCTAAAAGAAAAATACGTTTTTAATATATATATATATATTTTTTTTTTCTTTTTTTTTTCTTTTTTTTTTCACTGTGACATTATTTGCATTATAACACAATTAATTTACTGTAATGCAATGTAATTCAAAAATAAATAAATAAATAAAATATTTTTTTTGTACTGCCACTAATTTAGATTTTAGTATAGCAGATTGCAACAGTCAGGTCATTGGAAATAAAAATTCTATTCATTATATCCACAGGGTCATTTTTATCAAAAATTTTTAACTAATAACTTTAAACTTTTAAAGAGATGTGTGTTGTGAGCCAAGTCATTTCACATTATTTCAATTTATTTTTTAAAGAATCGTGTAAAACTGCAGTCTTTGTGTTGACAAACTACATTACTCACAATGCTGTGAAGAAAAATCCAACAATCTGAGTCATGGCGAGCAAACGGAGCTAAAAGACCTTGGCGTGCCTACTCTCTTACAACATGAATTATGAAAATCAATTTGGCCTTGATATGCTTTTAAAATAACTAAATGTCTGGGTGTCTGTGTGTGTATAATATATGCATATTTTGCACCAACTGTAAACTATATTGTTTTTATATATACAAAACAAAGCTCAATGAAAAATGTTTACATTTAAATAGATTATGGAATTTTTAATGTTTCATGGGGATTCCTCATAAAAGCCATTCAAGTACAAGTCTTGAATGTTTTGGTCCAATTTTTTAAATACTTTTTCTTGCTTCACATTAAAGTTTGTAATGTTGCAATTCACCTTATCATTGGAATCCTTTTGGTAACAAAATTGGAATAATTGGAATCATTTTGGTAACAAAACCATGGTAAAAGTGGGCAGCACTGTTGTTGGGTGCAGCTACTGGTGCTGAAAAATACAATGCTTCTTCTTTTCTTTATGCCAATTTTGTTTTTCCTTTTATGTTTTGGTCGGAATGTGACCTGGACAAGTTTTCTAGATTTAGATGTGTTGTGCATAATTTGGCTTCTAGCGAAACCTGCCTACAGACTTTTCAAACAACGCTACTGCTCTTACGAAGGATCTCAAAACTGGTTGGTCCAACCTCTGGTAAAGTTGCAAACAATGTGCAAGCTAGAAACTATTAACACACCTAATTTCCCATTGCATAGGGTGTATATACACATCCATGCACCGCCCTGCTCTAGGGAAACTGTGTCATAATCAACAGCTGTTCGACTTCAAGGCTCTCTCAGCTCTCCCAGCTGACTGCAGAAGACCTGCTCCAACTGGTTATTCCAGAACTCTGACAAACATATGACACCATTTCTCCAGAGACCGTGTTTCCACATGGCCTTCACAACTCAAAGTTCCTGGATCTACAAGCAGCTTTCCACCTCATCATGACATCATGGATCAAGAAATCTCAGGATGATCATCTGAATAATTTATACCATTAAGCTCTTGCATGAGATGGAATGGATTTTTAATCATGGTTAAGACCCAGCATGATCTCTTAAAAAATAATAACCAACCCAAGAAATTATGTCACTGAGTTTCATGTTTTTCGAAATATGTTTTGAGCTTTAAAAAGAAAAAAAAAATCCACTTTCAGAGTAGCAGAATTAATAAACTTCAAAACCAATGTCTTTCACAAAAGAAAGTGATATGGATCAGAATTATACTGTTGCGAGTAAGTGATGACAGGATTTTTTGAGCCAGCCATGCCTTAAACAGTCAAATAAAACTGATCAAAACAACTAAAGATCAGTGCTGAATCAATAATGGTGAGCAAAGATTAAAAAAGGAAACAGGTCAAACGAGATGTTTATTGGTGTCAGCTCCAGACTAATCGATTTTCAGCCGCAATAGAGTCCAGAGGAAGCCACATGATCCTGTTACATGTCTGAGTTTATTGCGAGTGTCATCCTAGTGCCAGAAACAAGAGAGAATCTCAGAATCCCTGCTCAAAAACGTCACCTTTAAAAAGAGAGCTCTTTAAAGAGATATTCCAAATAATATGGAACTATTTTGGTGCATTGTTTTACGTTCCAGAGTAAAGAGGAAAGAAAGCAAGAGAGCGCTAGTGGAAGTGAACAACCTGCTATTTCCATCAATGGAACAGTATGTTCCAAATAACAATAGCACAGAAGGGATGTCATATTTACTCCATAACAGTCTTTTGTCGGTAATCAACTCTCACTCTAAAAGCCAGACAGACCAAGAGGTCTCTAATCCATGAAGAGAAATCCAATAGAAGGAAATGACTCTGAAAGCACCTAAGCAATGCAACCAGTTCATTCCACTTTAAAGTTAATTTTTGTGTTCCAACAAGAATATATCTGGCTAGTCAGGCCTGTTTGTTGGCTTTTGTAAATTGGCAGTGGCAGTAGGGCAAACCACAGTCACAGGGGCCAAATTACATCCAAACATGTCTTCAGCCTGTCCGAACATGGAAGCTTAGAGGAGTACAGCAGTTAGAAATATCTCTCATCTAGACATAGTAGCGATCTTAAAATGTGGAGTTACAAGTGACCTTTGAGGGCGGTATGTGATACATTTCTTATCTTTTGTATCTGAAATAAGAGGGACAAAGAGTTGACATGCCTGGGGGAGGGAGTGAGGACAGGTAATGTCATGCAAATCTAGGCTTAATGCCTAGTCACTACTGTAACGCTATTCACTTTTTCAGCTGTTTTTTCCCCCCCGAGTTACTTATTCCCGAAGAATTAATAAATCAGACGAGTAACTGACATAATGGTTTTGCTTTAACTGCTTTAACAGCCCCCCCCCCCTCCAAAAAGTGTGTCCAACTAAAACATATGTAGCCAAACAAAACAAACATAAACCCAAATACACAACAAAAGCAAATATGTACCTGACACAAAAAGTGCCAAAAACAAACCCATACCCAAACAAAGACACATACCCATACCCAACAAAAACAAATCAAACCCATATCCAACGAAATTAAATATGTGCCTCCACAAAACATCAACAGTAACAAAGTAACATGTACGTACAATCGCGTTACAGTAACTGTAGTGAATATAGAGCACGCTTTTATATAATAGAGCGGACAATTCTAAAGATTGTGTATTGTGTATGTCTGCGAAAAAAAACAAAAAAGAAAAACACACACACACACAAACACAACATACAACACGCACACATAGCTGAACTACGACGCTTTGTTCCACTCAGAAAGCGACAACCAAAGCGTTAAAAGCGACAATAAGACTGTGTTGCAACATATCATCTGAACATTATCAAAACACATGCATGAAACAATGAAACAAACACACTGCAGCGCCGTGACGTCACGAGCCAGGGACCGATGGCATTCAAACACTCATGTTATCACGCATTTTCTCTTTTTTTATTTTACCTCTGTCAGGTTTCATGTTGGTCACAGACACCGTGATCCCCTCCAGGATGCCTGCGGTCCGTCTTCCGTCTTCCGAGCTTTGTTTAGACTTTAAAACTCGTCCCTTAGACATCGGTTAGCTATCGATCTGGCCAACAGCCATTCGGATATTACTGATCTGAGAGCTGTATGATCAAACGTAGATCCACACGCGACTGTGTGTTAAAGTCCGGCGGTCTGATGAACTAGTCCATCAAAACACCACCAGAGTTCTACCTAAACAAGCAAGCAATGAGCATCTCTCGTCTCGATCTAGCTAAATATCCCAAACCCCCGCGGTTTGTGGACTCATTGCCGATGCCAAACGAGCTCCAGTGCCAACACACCAGTCTCTGCTCAAATCAGTGCCACTGATCTGCTCGAATTAAAGCCACACGAGACGCATCGGGATCCCCTGGATCATCATCACCAAACCTACCGACAGGCAGATCAGACACTACCAAAGAACCACCAACAGCATCTCCTCCTGGAGAAATGTTACGTGGCTGTGATAAATCTGACTTTAGCCGGCAAGAAGTGGCTCATAGCTCTAAACCCCCTTTTCGACCACTGGCTCATAAACACTTCGCATAAAAACACTGGAGACGGAAGGACGGAATTAACTAGTTCTGCAAACTATCTACACGAAGCGACTGTCCTAACCTAGCGATGACAACCTCCACACCGAGGTGTTCGAGCTGTCTAAACGATATCTCGGAGATTAAATTATCAGCAGGGACAAAGCTCATGTTCTCCTCCTCTCTCTCTCTTTGCTTGTCAAAACAAATGCAGGAGGACAGCCTCTAAAGTCATGTGTCCCAACAACAGCTCGCCGAGTCCCGCCCCCAGGGTAGACGTCACTTCCGCCCCGCGGCACTGGCTTGAACTCGTTACCGCAGCAACGCGTGAGCGCAACCCACTTATCTTAACACTTTCAGCGTTATCCTTTCTTTTACTGTCTATGGCTTTAAAGCGTCTATCGTGGCCCACTTTTGTTTATATCTGAAACGTGTTTTAATGCATAAATTAACCCCTTAAAGTCAGATAATTTAACCTTTATTGAAGTCAGTTTATTGTACCTTTACACAAAATAAAAAATAAAATAAAATTTATCTAGCTATCAAGTTTACATTTTTGTTACATCATACTTTTATAGTCCATAGGCTAATGAGAGTAAGTTACTCTCAAAAAAAAAAAAAAAAAAAAAAAAATATATATATATATATATAATAATATATATATAGTAGCAGTAGCCCTCATTTTATTATATAGGTATACTTTCAAAGTAAAGTACAGTATCAATGTACTAGTGGTATATTTTATGTATGCTTGGGACTTAAATGTTTAGAAGAGTAGGCTATTGCTACTTGTGTATGTTACAATAGTACATTTTGAGGAAACAACTGGTAGGAAAAATCTAAATGCTTAATTTACTAGTTTTTATATTTGTTTTTATATCATTTATTATTTATTAGTATTTTTTGTTTGATATACTTTAATATATATCACAAGTATAGGCTATTGCAATCTATCTTGAACCTAAAATCATACCTACTGTTTATATATTATTTTTCACTTTAAGTATGTCTACCCATCCTCTAAACCAGTATTTCAGGTCGGGGAGTCCTTGGAAGGATGGCCAGTGAA
Source organism: Carassius auratus (assembly GCF_003368295.1). Lineage (NCBI taxonomy): Eukaryota > Metazoa > Chordata > Actinopteri > Cypriniformes > Cyprinidae > Carassius > Carassius auratus. Next base: position 17,405,046 of record NC_039260.1, on the reverse strand, counting down.
TCACAGAGGCGACTGCAGATAGAACTAAGCACAGGGAACATTCACCTGTTGTTCATGCACCCCCTAATTTGCATTATGTGTTCAATAAAATACCCAATACCCAATCCAATTCACTGACATTTTTCCCCAGTGCATGCTTAAAGTGCAAAAATAATACACACAACTGCTAAAAATGTAAGTATTTGCATGGACTTTAATTGTATATGCATAAAGCAAACGTAAAATATAGTTAATATATTACTGTATTAAATTTTACTGCAAAATTTATAAAGTAGATACTGTGCAGCATTTAGCAAGATGTAAGATAGTGTCAAGTCAGGTGCATTGCATTCTCTCTCTCTTTCTCTCTCTCGTAAGGGAAGATATTTGCTATTTGCTAAAGCAAATTATTTGTACAAAGTTCTCAATTAAAAGGTTCTTTTTTGTCTTTTTTATTACTAAATGATTACATGAGATTAAATAATTTTATATAATTAATGTTATATAAATTATTATTTTTTAAAATTTATTTGATGTATATAAATTTCGATACAACATACATGCAGGGAATACTTTGAAAATAGGATTTAGAATTTAAATTATGTAAAAATGTTGATTTCTGAAAAAAAAAAATGTGTGTATGTGTGTGTGTGTGTGTGTGTGTGTGTGTGTGTGTGTGTGTGTGTGTGATTTTCTTGCTTCAAAGCACAAGATGATCTTTGGATCTTAAATCTTGGTAAACATGATCATCAAGTTTTGCCCAAGAAAACAATTTTTTTTAAATTCATACTCATTTTTCAACAATTTGTTGAATGCTCTATTTCGTCTTTCCACTGTTTAGTTAGTAATAATTAGTACAAGTGGAGTTAGACTCAAGTGAATAGCAGCTGAATGTTACCATGTTTAATCTCTATTAAATTTAATCTTTCCCAGAGGTTCAGGCCTCATTACAAAACTCTCCACTGTCTTTTCACGTTATTAGATAATGGCACACAGGTCATGGTTGATTGATGGAATAGAGCTTGCATAAAATAACAAATGAATACTCAGAGGATCAAGCTGACCTTCATTTTCTTTTCTTTTCATTTTTTTTTTCTTTTTGAAGCACATGACATATAAGGATATAAGGAGACTTATGATTTACACACAACCTCATGCGATTTAACACACTTTCTCATGTTTTAAAAATATTACCTTAGAAAGAGCCCACCAGTCAAATATTGACATAATTTGTCTTTGCATTTTTAGTCACGGATAGCTATGTACAAAGACAAACAGGAAGAGTACCAAGAGCATTTCAGTCAAAACATGTCGAGATCTATCCTGCTTAGCCAAATAAGGTCAGATTTGCAAAACCTCTTGTGATTGAAGTGTTTTCACCTGACACAATAGGCGCAGATTCAATATTCAGTACAACAGTTGTACTGTGCCATCTAGTGGTCTTTATTTAGAATCACAGCTTGGAGTGGTGTACGGTTTTCTCTGTAATACAGAACATTTATTTAATTGCTTTAGAAAACATAAAATCGTGTGTTCAGTGATTAATCAGCTGATTGCCAATATAATTAACTGTGTTGTTGTTGCAGCAAATGAACTTTTGAACAAATGAACAAAAATTAACCAATGAAAAAAAAAAATACCTTTATTAAAAAATATTAAGACACACACAAAGGTGCATATTAGTAACTACATGGTACATATAAGTACCAAAGGTGACAAGTGCCCCATTGACAATTTTGTATTTTTTTTTTTTCTGAGAGTGTATAACAGCAAAAATGCAAAAGGTTTCATACAAAAAAGTGTCAAACCAACCGTGTTTTTACTTTTATAAAAAGCCAATAATAAATTTTACTTCATTCTTGTTCAACCAGTAAAAATTAGAATTGATCATGACTCATCAGTAAAGTTATAGCATATTAAATATTTAAACACAAAATTGTATCTTTGGTCTTGTTTACCAATACAATATCTAAACATCTTATTAAAACAATATATTATTATTATTATTATTATTATTATTATTATTATTATTATTATATTATATTGTTTTATATTATTATAATATATTATTTTATATAATTTTTTTTACTTAGGGAAGAAAAATAATTAGCAGAATAATTCAATTTCAAGTTGTCTCCACAATAGGATTGTGTATTTGTACATTTTACATCTTTTCTCGTTCAGAATCTAATTCTGTAGCTTTACAATAAATCATGTTTAATATTTCACTTATTCAGATGAATTTCTAATCCAAAGTGTGACGCCATTTACTACAAACAAAGGATTTTAAACTCGCCATATTCTTTGTATTAGTTTTGCAGTATGCAGTACAAACATTGTCTGCAGTGTATTTTACATTTAAAAATCTAAATAATAATGCAAAATAACCATATATTTAATTTCAAGATTAAATTACGTAGGACTAGAAAAAAAATGTAGCGCTCCAAACAGATAAAAAGTTATTGTACTGCAGGTGCGTAGAGCCAATTGCATAGGAATAAACAAGAGGAGTGGCTAGCCGAATATTCAGAATATTCTGTTTTTAACTCACATGCACTTTGCAACTTTTTTCCACGATGCAATTTTAAAAATAAAATATTTTTTGTAGACTTCCAGTCTTGAGTGGATCAGTGTGCGGCCAGCCACTCCTCTGGTTTAAGATTAAATTACACAACATGTTAGGTCATGTGATAACAGTGTAAATTTTTTTAAATATATTTGAAATACCACTTTATTAAATCTTACTGCACAGTTTATAAAGTATATGCTGTGCAGCATTTAACAAGATTTAAGATAGTGTCAAGTGCTTTGCATTGTGGTGTACAGTATTGTCTATGATATAAATGGTGCACATTTTGGTCAATGTAAATGTTTATTTTGGGCATTGCATAGATTCCATTGAGATGTGTAATACCTGGGAAAACTGTCCATCAGAATGATCCTTTATCTGAATGGCAGTTGCTTGGTTGGCACGTAAGCACTCATTCAAAAACATTTGTTACCACATTTTGTTTAATATCATGTAAAGATTGAATAAAAGACAAGAAAGCCAATAAATCTGGTTGTGATGTGCTGGAAAACCCAACCTTTTTATTTTCTACATTTTTGTGACTACAGAAATGCTGAAACATTTTAACACTGAAAAAAGCATGGTGACATCATCACTTGCGTCTTTTTTTTTTTTCCTTTTTTTTTTCTTGCGTAGCAAACACAGAAGATGATATTGCACGGCATAGAGAACAGTAGCTAACAGGAAAGAAGAATGAATGGAAAAAAAAATTGTAGATCAGATTTGAAAACGAAAAGCATGACGCATTACAACCTGAGAGTAATACCTACTGCATTCCTCCACTGAAACAGACACAACATACAGAGAAAACAGAGAAGAAAAAAGAAAAGTGTAAAAACAGAACCAGCTTGATTCAAGATGCACTGTTCGAAATGGAAACAAGCCATATGTTTGTGAAAGAAAATGTCAGCAAGTTTATTTTTCAGTTTATCAAAACCTTCCTCCTTCTTTATAATAATCATCGCTGGAAGTAGTCCCTCTTGGACCTACAAAAAAATAAATATAAAAAAATGAAAAACATGATTTTTGTTTTCCAGCTGATTGTCTTAGGCGCTCTCAGTATTATACGGCACACAGAGCCAAGCCTTTCTATCAAATAGGAACTCCTTTTCCACGACAACCAACTGGGATAGGAATTAATGATTAGAGCAATCCCAACATTCACATACATCGAGCTATCTAAGCTAGACACTACATTAGAGGGGTGGGTCGGGACGGAGCGTAGGGTTTGGGAAGAAAAAGGGTGAGAATTCTGATGCAGAGAGCTTACACTGTGATGTAGGAGGGATTCTGGGATTTACGCCAGTCTATGCTGCCATACAAAACAAATCCTAAACGGTGCACCTGGATCATCTATCTGACGTCCCATATGTGAACCACAGGAATCCCACAGCCAGCAAACCTAATGCAAGAATCAACTCTGATTGTACAGCATAGCGAGACAAAAAGCTCTGCTGTCATGGGCCTTCTCTTTAATCCTGCTAAGGGACTGCATCATTCTTGTCATGGTGTTTCCAATCAGACACACAAAGCACCCAGTTTGAGTCAATAATGTCCGAGCCATTTGCAGCATCAAACAATAAGGGAATCAGTTTGGTGAAATAATACAGCTTGAAACAATGCTGTGATTTTGAAGCAGGGGGTCCAGATTCAACAGTTTGGCCTCATGCAAAATTCAAATATAGTTTAAAAGTAGGCGCACATTCTGACAAATCAACATATAAGTGGTAAAATTGTCATGATATGATAGCACATGTTTTGCCAATAACAGAACTAATTTAGAATCCCATAGTCGTTATTCTGAACTATGGCAGATTGGCAGTTATGGGAGTGTTTTTAAAGTTGTTTGAAAACAATTCAGCAATTCTGTTTGTTGCCGCTAATGGACCAGAAATGAAACTGTCACCATTAGACTCAAACGTCTGCCCTCCCCATACATGCACAGACCAATTCCAGTTTTCTTTACAGATTTATTCCCCTTTGCTCATAGTCAGTACACATGTTCGAAAACCAAAATTGACATATTAGATGGATCTAAGCAGCAGTGCCACGTCAATTAAAAACCAACCCAGCGACGTGGCCCCGCCCATGGCAGACCTGCTGCCCCGCCCATGCTCCACCCACTCAGTGTCCGAAACAGGAAAGTGAGCAGGACTTGTAGCCCTCCGTCCCAAAAGCCACAGATTGTACTGTTTAGCAGTATATGCCTCCAATGAGTTGAACTAAGCTCGTCTACATTGTCCCACTATGTTCATACCCGTGCTGACAGCAAAAGACCTCACAAACGCCAGTGCTTATGCAAAAATTACACTACTTTCTTTCATCCCCACCTCCCCCCTTCCCACTTTTTGGTTTGGTTAGAAAATCTTTGGATGTGCAGCAATACCCATAAAAACAATGATTTGAAATACAAAGGACAAAATCATTCTGGACATTTAAATAACATAAAAAAAGGTCAAATAAAAACATCATACACTGCTTTTCTTCGCAGGTCTCCGTAGGACCGTTCGGATCTCAGGCAGTGTATTAGTACATGGACCAAAGTGGCATCTAACATACAAACACAGAGGAATTGAAATTCATCGATATATCTACACTTCAGACATAACGCTGTAAAATAAAACGAATGTCCACTTTTTTTGTTTTGTTATTGTTTTGTTTTTTCCAAAAAGCCTACTATGTACAAATCTATATTTTCTACAAATACATAAATTAAAACATAGGTTAAGCGATACAAAAATGCAATTAAATTAACGTAAACCACAACACAGTAATAGAAGAAAGTGAACGAATAGACACAGAATCACAGCAGTTGGTTTTACCCTGTAAAAAAACAATAGTCAAACATCCTTAGAGTATCGGAATAACACAAGGCTTTAATAAAAAATACGCTTCTTTTCCTTCCTGCAAGTTTCAGTCTGCTATCACAGAAACTTGCCTTTGGTAACCAAAACGGAGCACTTTAGCCAAAGCCGTCAAAATAAATACTCATAAAGCTTTTTTTTCCCCCGAAGTCACATCAACGATTACCAAACTAGTTCAGTTCTGCCTTAATCACATAAACTCTCTATACAACAGAACTGTGAAAATTTATTACTATGAGGTATTTAGATATTGGTAGAGACGTGCACGGCCTAATCGGTGGACGCACCCACGGGCGACGTGGAGAGGGGTCGGGGCAAGTGGCAGATTTGGCAGGGCCTTTCAAAGGGAGGTGGCAGGAGCTTTGGTTTATCAGCAAGAGTTGGAGAAAGCAAGAGAAATTCCTTTGGTATGTTTTCATTGCATGGTTGCACTGGCAAAAGCACCACGGTGAGAGAGAAGAAATATTCCATTTTTTTTCTTCATCAGTGGCCCTTCCACAGGCTGAGGTATTCCGAGAGTTAAAAGGTGGGTGTCGAGAGGTCAACGGCGGTTTAACACTTTGGTTCAAGCAAGGCACTCGTCCTGTGAGTTTAACACATGTCTGCCGAGGGCGCTGTTACATAAGCACGGATGAGTGGTAGAGAGCATTAGAGCGAAGGAGAGGAAGAAAAAGGGGCAACACGCCATCTATCCATCCACCTTATCATTCATTTAGGCCGTGCAAAGAGAACAAATCTTTGGTATTCTTTGGTATCATTACGTTGATAGAAATTACAAATGGAAACGGACTGAGGTAGCATCTTTGGTTCACACTAAAATATCAGCAGGTCTAAACATGTTTTTTTTTTTTTTTTGGTCATTTTTTGTCTTCTTTTCTACATGAGCAAGCAGCGCTCTTTTATATATGTTTCAATGTTGTAATAGTCGTAAATACCAAATATATTTGTAAAGCTAAAACACATCACAAGAGACAACAAGGCCAGATATCTTGTGAGTTTGAGTGAGTCTGTTATATGAAGAGAACACATCACCCTGCTTCAGTCTCCATAATGCTTTCTTCCTAGTTGTGAAATGCATAGAATGCGCTCCCTCTCTCTTACTGGGGTATTGGGTTGTGTGTACTGGGGTAATGCATTAGACAATGAAATAGCCTTCTATCAAGAGCTAAATGGGAAATGAACCCAATGAATCTAATATGACGGTGCATGGCTTATGGGTTTGTGAAAGCATCCTGACAGCCACCGGTCAATCAAACTTTTTTTCTTCTGTACATTACCATTCTGAGCATGAGAAAGCTGTTCATATGCAATGAAAGTTTGAAATGAAATGTCACACAAAACAACCTGAATTTCCTCCTGCTTGCTCTAATGACAATTAAAAAGCGTGTGCATTAGCCCCAGACAAGGCTAATAATGATAAACGAGAAGTCTCTTCAGCCTCATTAGATGAGAGTCTGCGAAACTAAGTTAAATAAGCTGTGTTGGAATGATGGATGTGGGTATGAAACAGTGACAGGTGCTGGTTTGTGTAAGTTTGTCTTTGGTTTACAGCAACTGGCATTGAAATATTTAAAATACAGGTATAAAAAAAAAAGGCAGGTTAAAGCTAGCAAAAATCTCCCTGAAATAATCACAAGAAAGGACTGAGGCAGGAATGGGGTGCGGGTAGAGCTGTGTCCTCACAGAGACATGTTTGGCTAGTGATTGAGTTTGTTTTAGGACAAACAAGAGAATGAATTATACATTAAATGGCTATGGAAACAACAGCCCATGATAAATTTACTGAGTCACCTGATTAGGACAGTCACAGGGGTCTTGTTAAGAGCAATAAATATAGTTTAGTCTGATTTAAAAAAAAAAAAAAATACATGTGTTTCTTTGGTTTTACCATCTGCGATTGATAAGTAGTGAAGATGGCAAGTTCACATGTATTTTTTAGGTTTCTATGTAACTTTTCCAACAATTAGGAAGAAAGCACTATCCTGAGGGTTACATTCAGGCAACTTCTGTCAAGATTCTGCACTAGTTATATTTGGCATCCCTGGCAACATCTGGGATGCCTATAGAGGTGAATGTGTGACGTCAGGCTTTACACCTGCCGATCAAGCCCCTCACTGACGTCGCAAAATCTGGAATCTGACATCAGAGTGAATAACAATCACTCAACGTTAATGACCAATCATTCATTGATGAGACAAAGTCTTTGAAAGCAACCAATCACATGAGAAAGAAAGACTCCAGTTAGGGGAGTGTGTTGAGATGAGGAACGACCAGTGATTGGAGTGTAACTTCTTTTTTTTTTTTGCTTTTTTTTTTTTTTTTTTGCAGAATGTCAGACATAAACGAAGAAAGTCCTAAATGGGGATCAAAGCAGTCTTTGGTGTTTTTCTTTGGATATTATAAATATCGGTACTGTACAAGTTTTAAGGGCAAACGCTGTCTAAAATTGTCTCTTGTTAAGTTTTCTTTGTTTAAAGCTTTTCCACCGAAGTTTTTTTTTTCTTTTCCCATAATGCAGCCACATTAATTTTTTTTTTTTGCAGAATGTCAGACATAAACGAAGAAAGTCCTAAATGGGGATCAAAGCAGTCTTTGGTGTTTTTCTTTGGATATTATAAATATCGGTACTGTACAAGTTTTAAGGGCAAACGCTGTCTAAAATTGTCTCTTGTTAAGTTTTCTTTGTTTAAAGCTTTTCCACCGAAGTTTTTTTTTTCTTTTCCCATAATGCAGCCACTACTCCATCATGCTTTGGTACAAGTGCTGGAGGAGGAGGAGTTGGTCGAGTTAGAGCTGCCGTCATCGAGCCACTTATCGAGGCTCCGCCGACGCGCGTTCATGAAGAAGTTGCTGACGGTGGCGAGCTCCAGGCCCAGCTGCTGAGAGATGGTGATTTGTAACTCTTTGGACGGGCGCTTGTTCTCTTTGAATATTGCATGTAAAGTCCGACGCTGGACATCAGTGAAGACCAGCCGGGGCTTCTTGGAGATGCTCCCTCGCTCACATTTACCATGCTCCTGCTCCTTTCTCTTGCACGCTGAAAGAACAAAAGATTCACATGAAACAGTGAGAGATAAATGCCTAACATGTAAAAGAAACAGACTTATTTGTCACGACACAGTATGAGTTTTTGATAAACACTTTATTTTACAGTGTCCGTGCTACATGCACTTACTGTAGCCTTAAGAGTAAATTATGCATAATTACATGCAACTGACCCTAAACTGAACCCTATTCCTAACCCTAATTAATACTTTTACTTAAATGTATAATTACAATGTAACAAGGACACCTTAAAATAGTGTTTCTGAAATTGTTCTCAAAGCAAATCAGTTAAAAACACGAAACAGACAAAACAAAACAGAAACACTGATGCTTTTCGGAGGGTTTGTACTGAAAATTTCACTATATGTTCACTATACCAGTGAAGTCTCTGGAACTGTCCGTGGTGCTTAAATCTAACCACATGCATTGCAGATACACTATCACAACAAATAGAACCACTTACTGCCAGCCGATGAATAAAACAACAACAACAACAATTGTTTAACAAAACTAAGCAGTAGCTATTTAAATAAAAAGGCTGTGTTTTATTCTGTCTTTGTGAAAAATCCCAATGGGCGGCATTTCTGTTATTAAGAAACCACAAGAGGGCGCTAAAAGACGGTGCGAAACCGCTTGAAGCAGGTATTTACTTTAACCGTAACACGCACGCACACACACGCGTGCACGATTCGTTAACAGCTAACTTATTTTCTTAAATAAACCGGCTCATATCATTAGTATGTCAAGCACAGTCCTGCGTCTAAGTTCTATCGCCCATTATATAACATATTGCCGTTTCACATGCAGTAGCACACCATTAATACTTATTTTAATATTTAAGATTGATATGTATTAAGCGTAAATTTTGAATGTTATTTATCATATTTAAATAAATTATATATTTATTTAATTAAATTATAAATATCCTAAGAGTTTTAAGCCAATAGCCTAGTGTCGTTTTTATAATGTAAAGAGGTATAACGTGAATAAACATTTAATGTACACGCTAGTCCATTCGTGTAAAAGAAGAACGAAACTATGCACAGGTTTTGAAACTGTGGGTAAATATTAACAAAAGGCAAATGAGCTCGCTATCATGTGTCATAAATTAAAACTGTGTCCATGCACAAGGCCATTGTGACGAGTTCCACGCAGATTCCCAGGGAAAAAACTGCGAACCTCTTTATCCTTCAGCACATTTGATCATCACATATAGGTACTGTTTGTCTGCAAATCATTAGACAGGCGCCAGATAAGCGCGCACCCGAGGCCAGGGCTCGCCCACGGTCACTCATTTCACACTGGCTCCATGCAGCAACAAAACAGAACCTAATCTACGCTCAGGCCAAAAATATATTAGCATTATTTAGGCTACCATGTAATTATATAGAGCCTATACAATATTAGAATATATAATAACATATAAGGAATTTAGATTACACATGCTATTGGTTATAGAATATGAATAGACAGCCTATGAAAATTCCGTTTCGTTACATTCCTATTTAGAAGTACATCAACTACTGGTCTGTTAAGCGTTTTTTGATTTAATAATAATTTATTAGTTATTGATTTAGCCTAATGTTTTGAAGTTTAGCGAAACCGCATTTGGGTTCAGATATAGTTTGAAATGACTATATATACCTGAACAAAATGTCTCTTAGCTTTTTATATGACATTTTAGATGTAAAATTAGACAATTTGTAATATATTATTTGTATATATACTTCCATATCAACTTTTATTTTTATTTTTATAATAGTACAGTAATTTCTTCCCAAAACTATATCAATTGCAAAATGATTAACAATTATGGACAAACAGCTTAAAGCATGTCGCTTTGATAAAAGTAAAAGGTTATTTTCATTTATTACCGTGTTACAAAATTACGCAAATACTAATTATTTAGGCATAATAATAATAATAATAATAATAATAATAATAATAATAATAATAATAATAATAATAAACAAACAAACAAACAGCTAATGCCAGTTTTTGTTTGCTTGTTTCTTCTTCTAGTTTTCTTTTTCTATTAAAATTAGACTAGGATAACTTTTCAACAAACAACACATTAAGCCCTCCTCATAAGAAACCATATGCTAAAATATAAAGAGCTGAGATAAAATTGGCGCGCATGGCAAATTCACGGCATAAAAATCACGAGTGTGTAAAAGGTGTAAAAGAGCAGTATTGTGAAAGACTGCTGAATGGTCTACTGTCTTACATTACTAAGGAAAAGGAGAAGGGAACTGAATTTGAATAATCAATATACCAATTCTATATATACCTCTCAGTAGGCCGATCACATACCCTCAACCATGTGCACTCAATCAATAATATACATCACTGTGTCTGAAACCTTCACTAATTTCAATATCCTTTAACTGAATAAGAAAATAATCTCACTAAACCAAAATAAGCTAAATCTAACTGTCATGTAGGCTAATTAGAATTGCAGTAGTTTATAATAATAGTAATACAAGTAATCAAAAAGATCCAAACATTCTCTGGATTTCTTTTTAGTTTATGTCAACCAAAAGAAAAACGAATAGCCTACACGATATGAAAAAAAATATCGTAAACATATTCCCTTTTATCCTGTTCTTTGCAGAAACTTGCGGAAATAAAATGGTATGATGCAAATTCATATTTGACAATGTAATACAAAAACGTGGAGCAAAAAATCATAACAGAGCAAGGCCGAGTCTGAACTAAACAAAACCAAACAAACACCAGCCAAACATCAGCATACTGTACATGTATGACTGCATAATACCATGATATGAATAATAAAAACGAAACTTCGATACAGGAAAAAAGAAAAATCGAGCGTAAGAGGGTAAAATAAAAGTAAACTACTTTGCGGGGGCCAGACTGTAGTGACACACAAAGAGAGCTTAAAAATAAAATCGACACAAATATTTATTTCTCATTTAAATGATTTTTTTGCCACGAAAAAATATTTTCAGGAAAAAACATTTGTTTCAAAGTATTTTCCCCCTCAGGTGCATGAATGAATTATTGATAGTTGTGATAAAATGTATGATGAACTGGTTTAAAAAGAGAGAGACATTCGCATTTGAGATGCTCTCTCATTTTCCCCTCACTGCTGGCTTTGAACGGATCAGTGGCCTCCAAAGCCGCGCGCCAATTGATTCTAATTCTCGTGAGGCAAATTAATGGAGCCCCAATCAGTTAATTAAGAAAACCTACACAGAGAACACGTCACTGGAGGAGAATGAAGAAGAAAATCGTGACCCTTTCTTACAAACCCAAACACACACTGCGACACTCATTCAGCCTCCATTTCTGTAGTCCGCACACATCGAACACGGTAACATATTTACGCGCACTAGTTCAAAAACAAAATATCTCCACGATACACGTGACCGTGTTTCACTACAGCATGTGGTGATGTTCTAAAATAAAATGTAGATCAGTGGTCATAAACGTGTTGCAAAGGCAAGTGGACACTGCATCCATTTTCACATAGACAAAATGGGACTGTGGCTACCGAGGTTTAGAGGTATTTTGGATCAGACTATTTCTGTGTGCTCCATGTAACTAAGTCTGAAGATAACAGATTGCTCAATCAAATAGCTCAAAAACAAACAAGCCGAACAAAACAAATCTATTGCGCTGGATCACTTTACCTAGGCGGTCAATATTATGCATCGAGAACGCAACCTCAAGTTTGAAGGTATCAGTGTAAATCAAAGTAGCACAACGAGCGCAGAATAAAATCGCACAACCACAACAAAAAATTAAGCTAAGTTGGAAACCTCCAAAAAGCGCAAAAACGTCGAATGCTGGTCACTCGTGAAATGCATTTGAAGGAAATGAAATGAGAGTGATATACTGAGGAGAAGAGAAGAAGTGTATTACCTATTGTTCTCTCACCTGCGAGCCTGAGCGCGGACATTCTCTGGAACTCAGGCTCCTGCAACCATTTCCACATCCTGCGGAAGGTTTCCCGGCCAGACTTGAGCTTGCTCCAGGGCTTAGGGTTCCGTAGCAGGTCCGAAAGCGTCCCTTGCGAGCGGCACAGCACCCTCTGGGCGAAGATAGCCTGCGGGATGCTATATCTTTTCAGTTCCGTGGTGATTCTTTGGGCCACTTCTTTGGTATTGACCTCTTCCATCTGTCCCGAGCTGCTGCCGTTGTTGAGCTGCGATCCGGGCACAGATGAGTGGTTCTGCTCCCTTGTGGAGCCCAGCACCTGACCGTGACCCTGGGCATTGAGATGGGCGTGCGGGTGATGGTGGATGCCGTTGAGCTGCACCATGCTCGCCGAAGACGCGCTCATGTGCTGCTCCCCGTGTCGAGCCAACATCGCGGGGTGGTGTGCCTCGAATCCGTTGGGTGTGAGCATCTTCTCGGCGGGCATGGTGGCCCCGGGGTGCGCGTACGGCGGCAGTCCCTGCTGGGAGTTGTGAATGCCGCTGAGCCCGGATCCAGACAGGGGCGACAGGCTCTGTCCCATGCTGGTCACGTCCTTGTGGTAAGGAGAGTACAGGTTGTTCATCGGGGCCAGACCCCTATCGTCCCTCATCAAGGTGAAGCTCCCGCTGACGTTCCCCGGGATCCGCTGGTGCGGGTGATGGTGGTGGTGGTGGTGATGGTGATGATGGTGGTGCGGGAATTTGTCGGAGACGGTGGAGATGGGCGGTAAGGGCTGCAGCGGAGTGAGTGTGGTGTATGTGCTGCTCATGCTCATCCCGGGGGGAGCCTCGCACGCCATGCTCATGGCCGGGTGCAGGTGCGTGGCGAGCCCGGGGTGCTCCGGGGGCCGGTGATGATGATAGTCGCCGCTGTCCAGGATTGATGCCATGCCCATGGAGCGCGCATGGGCTGACAGACTGCTTCGATGGCTCCTGTGATGAGCGCTGTCTCCGATCATGAGATCCGCCGCGCTGGGTTCATGGCTCACTCCGTGCAGATCGCCAATGTTCTCCATCGACAGCTGGGCGTTCATTATACGTGCAAGCGTGTGGACAAATCATCTATCTGATATAGCGGAGCAGTGTCCACAGAAGTGCTCTCATTGGAAAAGTTCTGTTGTTATCTTGACTATTTTTTCTTTGCCTTCTTTCCTGATTTGTTTTGTTCCCTTTTTCTATGTTTTATAAAGTTTTGTAATTTTTTTGAAATATTAAGGCCCCCGTCCCTTCAGCAGTGCATGGTGTCAGTGTGCTCGCGTCCCTCGCCATCTCTTGCCATATCTGCCGTTGTTTCGCGCACTGCTCCGCGCTGCGGCTGCCGCTCTGCTTGCCGCGCATGCGCGCTGATCGCGCCTCATTTGACGTCACTTTTTTAAGGAAGTTGCACCCCATTGCTATTAGACAGGAATGCCTCTTTCTGGATGTATAGCATGACCAACCTCACGCAACTGTTATACCGAAAATAACAATGATACTAATGAAAATGAAGGAATTTAATGGAATGACGTGTTATACCGTTGATGCTTTATTACAACAATTCCAACAGAGGACCATATTAAGTCTCATAATACGCGTGAATAATTCATGAATAAATACAATTAGTTTTGCAGAGCCCCCTTAATGCAGTGGTTGTAGGAAACTTCCGGGTTCACCTGGGGGCTTCTGCTTGCATTAATATACATATAAGCTGTGTCCAAATTCAGGGTCTACATCCTTCGGAGGACGCATTTGAAGGATGTTACGTCACAGCGCCGCGACGAAGGCTGTCCAAATTCGTAGGATCCTTCAAATGCGGCCCACAAATGCGTCCTCCTTTTCCCCGAATTCGAAGGATGGGTGTGATGGATCCTTTCGCGTCCTACCTATCCCATAATTCTTTTCGGCAGGACGAAGCGAGCGGTAGCGGAGTGGGGGAGGAGTATTATTTTCGATGTTTTTTAAAAACTGGCTTTTCAAAAAGATATATTTTCAGTGGTTTTCTAGTTAGGCATTTTGTTTTAGCGTTAAGCATTTTTTTTACATGTGTACGTGTAAAAAAAAAAAAAACGTTTACTTTTGTAAACTAGCTTCTTCCTTACTGCCTGTGTGAATATCCCCTTACACACAGCTTATTTGTTAGTGATTGAAGCTGTTTTAACGCTTCTAAGGACGAAAGAGCAGACAGAAGTGTTTATAAAGCTCCGGGGAGAGAACGATGAGCTCTTCACCGGCGTCTTGCTTGGCGCTGTCACGGTTGCTAGGCGACAGGATATGAGCAACGGTTAAGGGAGGGAACTGAAAGAAGGGTAGGCTGTCCAAATTCACAAACACCGACTTCCGGTTTTTGCGGTCGTCGGAGGACCCATCCTACTTCAACCGGGTAGGAAGGATCCTAAGGAGGATGCAGACCCTGAATTTGGACACAGCTAGAGCCTACATTAGTTCCTGCTCCGAACTCAGAGAAATGTTGATGCATGCACATATAACTGCAGATATATCAATATAATTTATATAGGCTACACATCGTCACGAGATTCAGTTGAGATAAGAAAGGTCTGACACACAGAGGAAAATTTTTATTTATTTATTTTTTTTAATGAAAAAAAAAACAGAAAAAAGTATACAGATTGCTGAATGTAAGTCATCGTGAGAGAATGCAGAGCAGTTTTTTGCGATCAAGGACAGACGGACGGGTAATAGGCAGAGAAAGGCTGGACAGATGTTTCTATTGTTGTGCTATTAAGAGTAACGAACCAAGCCATCAGGAGTGTGCCCCGCTTCCGCGGCCTGCCAGTATAATGACAGAGCACATTAGGTTTCATGGGTGAACTTCATTCTGCCCACAAATGAATAGGCAAAACCCATTTCTATGCCAAATCAATCTTACAAAAATACGTTTTTTTTTTATTGGATGTACAGTGATTTTACTGACGAGTTAAAAAAAGTTTCAATCCGACATCCGAAATCCTACAGTTTCCAATTAAATCTATATAAACACAATTAATGCAGATTGTGTAAAAGATAGGAGGCAGATCAAAATCTAACACAATTAGTCCATGCTGAATTTGCACACAGACGTTTTTACAAGAACAAAAAGAACCTATATATATATATATATATATATATATATATATATATATATATATATATATATATATATATATATATATATATATATATATATACATATATATATATTTTTTTTATTTTTTATTTTATTTTTTATTTTTTTTGGGATGGCAAGACAAAAATTACCAAGGCAGTTACAAGATCCCCCACCACACCCCCCACACATACATTAAAGAGATATCACTTTGCACGACTTCACATTGTTTATAGTTAAAATCGACTCCAAAAAGTCAGTTTCATGTCCAGTCAAGCGAGAGAACGGGATAACTTGACTGTTAGGAGCCCGGCGAAAGCGTCCAAGCCCGGGTGGGGCGACAGCTTGACAGCTTGCAGTGGTCAGTCCTGGGGCCCCCAGCCCTGGGCCCCCGCTCGTGCGCATATAGGGGACATGTCAAAGGTGACGCTTCAAGACTCCTGAAGCTAACAGCTGCGGGGGAGGGAGAGAGATTAACTTTTTCAGACTTTTCCTTGTTTCTTAGCGACCTGCTTAGTGACAAAACACACATACATCTGTCAGGGTCAAGAACAATGCCATCCGGATTAACGAGTTAAGAAGAACAGAAACAAATGAGCAAGTTAAATTATGACAAATTAGAAGTCAACTCGGATCACTTGTGAGGATTTGACAAGTGGTTAACGAAACAAGAGATGAATAATATTAATAAAAATACGTTTAATGATAATAATAATACCAATAGTCAAATTGTTATTGTTCTTAATTGCTGAAAGCGTTTGCAATTAAAATAATCAGAAGTGAAAATGTCAGCTGAAATAATAAAACAAACAAACAAACAAACAAAAAATAATAATATTAAAAATAACATGCATAACAATACATATTTTACAGCTCATTATGAATTCAGGAATTTACTGTGGTAAAAAAAAAAAACTCTCTGGCTCACGTTATAATTTATTTTCACATAAACAAAAAATGGCAAGCCATACACTGCAGGTCACAGACTTTGCGTTATCACCATCGACCATTAATGTGATGAAAAAAGATCGTATTCAAGCACGAAATTTAGCAGCCAGCCACATCTGCGCACATTCTCATAGTGGTCGATATTTTTCATTCGCACTCTTGTCTCCGTGACGTGCGCAGCGGTGTGTGTGTGTGTGTATGTGTGTGTGTGTATGTGGGGGGTTATGGAGGGGTTTTCGGTTGAGGCCTACCTAGGCGTCTCTTCTTGCCTATAAAACCAGCTTGTTTATCTATTAACTATATACAGCAGTGGTGGAAAGATAGTTAACATTGTAAAAGCAACGCGTAGAAATCTATGTCACAAAAATGCGCATGGGAACATGTAAACAACAGTCATCTAAATGTATAAATATCAAATGATATTTCTTATAAATAATTGTTATACCTAGAATTAAATGTGAAACTGATAATGTATGACGACTGTACAGTTAAAGTAATTTATTAAACGCATTAAAGTACAATTCATAAAAAGTATATTCGAAGTAATCTGCAAAATAAAATAAAAAGAAATACAACTATAAAACTAATTTAAATTCTTAACGATTTCATGAGTTTTGTTTGACTGCATTTTACTCTAATTGAAGCATACAAAGGTAGCACAAGAGAATATTCAATCATTTAAAGACTTTTGCCCCTGAACTTTACCTCAAATCGTTAATTGGGCGCCTGTGTTTTTATATGTGGAGAAGAGTTTTAGAACCTCTTTACTTGAAACGTGAATCAAAAGGCAAACCTCAGCACTAATGCCACTATTTGAAACAAACAGAAGCACAAATCAATGCAGAGTCAAATATTAACACGACGGGTTGATGGTAATTTATAAATAATCAGAATTGCAGTTTGTTTTCAACGACATTTCAGTAATAAACCAGCGATTTAAATGTTTACCCAAAATAACATGGTTCGATAAAAAGAAAAAAAAGAAGAAAAAAAAAGCAGCAGAAGCAGAAAAAAATAATGTAATCAGATGTAAGGTTTTAAAATATCATATACTGTAAAATGTGAAGAATATAAATGTGATGTTACGTGAGTGACGATACTCTCTTATAGTATTTTAAAATATCTCCCAAATAGCCTACTGTGTTATCCAATTTTCAATTATCCAGGCATACATTTGTAAAAACTGCTTTGGTTAAAATGCAACTGTTTAAACAGATCTAAATAAAATATTATTTTATTTTGAAATATGTAGGCCTATTATAATTATTATCATTATTACC
The DNA here is from genome assembly GCF_003368295.1 of Carassius auratus. Taxonomy (NCBI): domain Eukaryota; kingdom Metazoa; phylum Chordata; class Actinopteri; order Cypriniformes; family Cyprinidae; genus Carassius; species Carassius auratus. Next base: position 17,387,335 of record NC_039260.1, on the reverse strand, counting down.
ATTTTTTCGAATAATATTATCCCTGCTCCAGAATTCTGGATCTTAAACGTTTATGAACGGGTATATTACTATACACAGCCTTATAACGTTGTTTAATGCCGAAATAGATTTGCCATAAAATCATAAACATAATTTATTATTATTATTATTATTATTATTATTATTATTATTATTATTATTATTATTATTAAAGACTTACCGATCACAGAGCGTTCTGCGCAGGGGATGGTTGAAATATGCAACAATCGATTCTGGATAACATTAGCGGATCAGTTTCTTTCTTAAAACTGAAAGTAGAGTGAAAAGATACGGTTACACTTAGGATGAAATAGGTAACTTAAAAGTGTTAATTGATTGTTTTAAGAAGATCAGTTGGATATAATTTAAAAAGTAGTGTGTCCACCAAAGCAGTAACAAATTCAGCATGCCAATTTTTATTTAGGACACCCCCCCCCCCACACACACAGGCCAATTTCTGCACGCGTGGGATCAATAAATCGATTAAAATGTTTATTCCATTTCCAAGTGTTAAGCCAAGTACGCAACAACAGGAAGTCGAGATGTTGCCTGTAACAAAATAGCATTTGGCCTACGTTTTATAAAACGCGATGAATAATAGTTTTTAAAAATTATATTTGTATTATAGCCTATATGTATAACATCTATGAGAGACGGGTTTGCTTTTAAAAAGGCAAAGATTCTCATAAAATGTAACGCTATAGAATTTCTCATTGCTCTGTCTTAAGGACTAAATTTGGACTTATTATTTAATTGATCCGTAAATAACATAAAAAAAACGATTAATTCAAAACAGACAGAACCCCTATTTGCATTTGATTGGACATTTCTACAGCAAATGTATAATTTCTTACAAAGACCAGAGATTAGTTATCGTTCATAATTATATAAGAACTGAATTTTAGCCCACTTTCCAGCTTATTCAACTAGTTTCTATCTGTGAGCATCAGCAGGTTTACTTTGGGGTTTAACATTTAAACAAAACTTGTGTCGTCAATGTAAAATTATTGATACATAATGTTTTAATGTTTATAATTTTAAATATTCCATTTAAATATGCGATTTTATTTCTAGGACTATGGTTAGCCTTTCATTGAAAAATAATAATATGCTAAATAAATACACGTGTGTGTGATTTAAAGAGCGAAAGAGCGACAGTGATAACACTAGCAGCACAGACATAATGATTATTTCATGTCATAATATTTATAGAAGAGGATAGATTGTAGAAAGGGCTTGTTCGCCTTTCAAGCTCGAAATAGGATATTTTGTTCGACAATATGTGGCAAAAAAATAAAATAAATAAATACTGTTAAACGAGTTTATTAAATTTGGGAAGCATAACTGAGGGGGATCAGCAACGATGATGGTCATTCTGCATTAAGAAAATAATTCAAGTAAACTCTAAACTACTTTCCTAAACTTACAGTAAGGTCAGAAGTACCATGATAGCGTAAAATGGGCGGGGAAAGACAGCCCTGCATCCAATCAGAGAGCCTACATAAACACGCGAGCTTTCACTTAATAATTAATTCAAATAATTAATTAGAATTACAGGCGACGTTCAGTGCGTCAGATATTTTGAGGGTAGCATCATGCTGTTTATGATCTAATTATAATGGGGCAGTGAAACATAAACATATTAAAGTACCCCATATGAAAGAACAGATATGTAGCTACTGTGTGTGGCACATTGCGGATACACCCAACTCTACAGTCTGCAAACACAATTCAATGCATGAATGCAGTGCTAAATATAATGTTGACATGATTATACTGTCATTATTTTCATTCAAGTTTATGGGAATCACGGCATGGCATATGATTTACAGCACTGGGGCAATTTGACAGTGCATAAAAGTGACCCATGACTTTAACCTTGTTTTCAAGTTCAGTAAACTCCGCAGGGCGCCAAATGTCACTGCATCCAGTAAAACAACATATACACTCATCATGCAGTGATACTTTGCTTTCTCACTCTATCTCTCTCTCTCTCTCCACACACACACACTCACGCACCGTTCATTTCAACCTACACGATGCGCTCTTTACAATAGGATTCCAGTCCCATCGCTAAATATATTATCATTGCCAAACCATGCACAGACATGTACCTGTAAGTTCTGTGCGTTATCCACAGTTTGTCATTGAAAGCAATCGTTCGCTTTAGTGCGTAATTTGTTCAGAGTTCAGCTCCGCATGCACGGCGCATCCCGCATCCATCCGGCGGGTCTCGTCCAGCAGGATAATCGCTTTTCCACCGTTTCCATGATCGAATCACAGCATCCACGGGCAAAAACTCCGTCTCGGTCGGCGTTGTTTGCTTGTCTCTGGGCTCTTGATTCTGCCTTATCCGTGCATTTAAAGATGCGCGTGCATTTGAATAGCCGCGCGAGCAGTTATGGATCCGGCTCGGGCTGAAAGGGAATCAGTATGCAAATTATTTCAGTAACAATCGAAATGTTCGATCTGTGATCTGCGCACTAGCCTCTCACTCGCTCTCTCTCTCTTTCACATTCATAGCCCTCTTAAAGCATATTTCTCTAAACATAACAGTGCGTGTGTGTGTTTTTTAAATAAACATTTTAAATATTGGCTGTATACTAAAAACAAACAAACAAACAAAAAATCTGTCAACGTGCTAATGATTAACATAAAATGCTGGATGGAATGAATCGTCCTGCTTTAGAATGTGTGTTTTAAACGTATTTAAATATTGAAAGACATCATTTAATCATATATTTATTATTTAACTTATAATAAGGAGAATAATACAGCAAAGACTCAAAAATATGCAAACAGATTATTGTAAAACAGAACACGTACACGCACAAGAACAACAAAACAATACATTTAGCCTCGTTTTCCATTATACAATCTATCCCATATACAGTACCAGATAACATAATTATATTCTTGGTGTTTTCTGTTACTGTCCACTCATTTGTTAAGAAATACATAAAACAAACAAGCAATACAATGAATGTTCACCTGTACAACAAAATATGTTTTATATAGATTATTTCTGATGTCCTTTTTTAAAAATCATTTTTAAAATTTGATTAGATTTATATATATAACCCTTATATTTTAGAAGAGATCATCTGCCCCTATATAATCAATACTGTGTGAATAATATGTCTATCTATTTATATAGCTTCTTTATTAAAAGGAAAAATGTGGTTGCAATGCATACATTTGGTGCATCATAATAAATAAAGAATAAAAATGTATACATTTAATATATATATATATATATATATATATATATATATATATATATATATATATATATATATATATATATATATATATATATATATATACATACATACATACATACATACATACATACACATACATACATACATACATACATACATACATACATACATATATATATATATATATATATATATATATATATATATATATATATATATATATATATATTCCTAAATTTGCCCCTGGCCATAATGTATCATGCATTTATTATATTGTAATAAATTGTACTTTTTTTGTTTGTTTGTTTGTTTTTTGATGTGAGTGGATTGCATTTGAGGACTGATATGACTAACAAACACACAGAGTCAAACCCAACATTGAACTGTTACATGCATTTGAGCTTCATCTTGGAGCTGCAGGCCATCTGCCATTGAGATGGGTTTGAGGATGATGGGTCAAGGGTCACTAGCAGGGTTCAAATGGCAACTAATGGTCACTCCATTGGACCAGAGTCCCCAGTTCTGCTTAATTTAATGCTGATGGTCATCTTAAAAGTTAGGTTGTTTTACTAAATCATTCATATGAACACACTTCATGTTAATTACTAACACGGCAATTTCACAATCCTACTGCATGCAAGGATTGAGGGAGAATTGAAATTTGGATTTAGGGGAAATGTATAGCCCACACACACTGAGCAATGTTTGAATTATTCAGATTTGGTCACAGAGCTGATACCGGTGCTGTTTCTGAACCACAGTGCGGTTTCCGAGCAGACCAGAGCTTGTTGATAAATCAGGCTTTGGCCATGATAATCTTTCATCATTAATATTTAATTAACAGGAGACAGCTTGGTGCCTGAGCTGTACAGAGACTTAATTTAGCAGCTCTGTCCAGCCTTACAGTCAGTGGCAATGTTCAAGAACTTTTACATAAATGCCTGAACTATATTATTAATTGTGTTAACTGACAGATAGATAGATAGATAGATAGATAGATAGATAGATAGATAGATAGATAGATAGATAGATAGATAGATAGATAGAAAGATAGATAGATAGATTCTTGTTGATCTGCTAAGGGTCACTGTAGTGTGGAAAATATTTTTTGGTAACATTGAGAAGGTTATTTTTAAAAGCATGGCCTCAGGTGAGGGAATATGGTGCCCAGATGCACACAATGTCTGTTAAAAAGAGAATGAAGGGCTTTCAAAGCCACCTGACTGCCATTTATAGACATATTGACACACACAGAGTATAGATCTCTGTTTAGTATAACCTTCATTAGTGAAGACGCTATCTCAGCCACTGCTGTGAGCTGTGTGTAATGTGTCAGAGGTATAATACACACACATTCTGTACTTACGCACTCACCTATATAAATAAATCTGTTTGATTTGCTGCATTTCCTGTAAATCAGACTTATTTCCTGGATTAATTACAAGTTACATTGTAATTATAACGTGACAAAAATCTCGTAAAAAATCTCACGTTGCCTCTAGAAATCTTATAATCTTATTCTAACATTAATCTGTGCTCAGATTTGTCAGGATATCTAAGTATGCATTTAATAGTCAAATTATAAATGCACAAAAAAGGACAAGAGGAAGAATTTGTTGTTTTTGACAAACGAAGTGAATAAAGACATTTTTCATTCCCTGTCACAGCAGAGCACTCGGAAACCACAGAGCATTCCTGTGAGCCGAAAGTGTTTAGAAAATCAGCTTTCCAAACAATTACCTACAAAGCCCTGGAGATAAATTATCACTCGGTCGCTCGCCTGCATGCAGAAACTTTACTGCCGAGAAAACGAGACTCTGATGGATCTGTCATCAGCAGCACACATCTTCAAATTTATGTGAGTGTTCAGCTCTGCCCACAGGTGTCTCTGAGCAAACCCTGTTAAATGCTGCTATCACAGCATTCATTGTTTTCCATTGTTGAACTAATCTGTGTGGTGGTTAAAGCATTACTAAAACAACTCGTGGCAGGCAAACACACTGAAGACTGCGTGAAGTAAAAGTTTCTCACTCACAGGGGGGCAACTGCTTTTGTGAGCTGCCAAGTCTAAGAATTTCTCCATAGCTTATATCCCAGTCAAAGGATAAGAAAAAGTAGAAGAAAAGTATGGGAAGTTGTTATGATTTGGATCCAGTCCTACGAGGAATTGATACGAATCTGAATTGAAAAACTGCCTATCCACAGCAATGATAAAAAATTGATTTATTTTATTTAAGATGAAATAATCTCTGTTTAACTTTTTACGTGGACATAAAAGCACAACAATGACTTAATCAAATATCAACAGTGAAAATTTATTTCCAATATTAGTTATCCGTGAACCTTAATGTAACCTGAACACCTGTGAACCATTAAATAATGAGTTATAAACATCAATAACTTGTGAAAGTAAACCTAAATGTAAAGTGGACAGCTGTGAACCATTTATTAATGAGTTATGAACATTAATAACCTGTAAAAGTGCATGTTAAAGTCGACACACATTAAATGTTAATGAATGTATATATAAATATACTTTCAAGTGAAATGTATTTTAATGTTGATGAAATATATCAGTAAACACAACTTTAAACTTAAAACAACATAACTTAACATGGAAAGTGGCTTATACAAGTAAACTTTCATTAAACTATTCAGAAAAAAAGAATATTCTACCAGAAAGTATTGCACCAAATTATAAGGAATTTCATTTAAACCACCATTTTTATTCATGCATTTATAAATGCTTATCAATGATTTATAATTTATTTGTAAATGAGTTATTAGTCATTTATGAACACATTTCCAAAGCCTGGTAATTAATGGTAATTATGTTACTAAAACTGTTATTATAATAAATTTCTGCACTACATGATGACAGTTTTGTCTGAGAAAACATTTGGACTGAAATTTAAGTAATCAAAAAGAATATGGTAATTATGGAACTAGCTGCTTGTGAATCCTGTAACCAAAACGTTACAGTGTCAAACTGGTTGTCTAACTACACTATACTTCATTGAAAAGTTGCATTAAAGATGAGCACATTGTGTAAACAACACGGAATGGGTTGCCAACTTTTGGACAACTGATTAGTGAAGACAGAAGAAAGATAAAGGAGCATGCAAGCTGAGAGTACAGAGTTAACTGTTTGAAAAATCATCTTTGATAAAAAGCTGTGTGCCAATTCAAAGGCTCCATCCTTCGAAGGCTGCGTTTGAAGACCATCACAGCATCACGACAAAGACTGTCCCATTTCAAAGGTCCCTTCAGTTGCAGCCTTGAAATACATCCTTCATTTCCCGGGCCACAAAGGATGCAACTATTGGATCCTTCACAGCCCAGATGATCCCAAGACTCATTGCTTGCCAATAATGACAGAAAATTGAGCATTACACTTAGATGCTGGGTTTCGGTTTCAACTTACTTAAAAAAAAAACGCACACACACTTTAAAGCAGTTCAGATGTTAACTGCAAATTCACAGACTCCAGAAGACCACATCATTTGAAAGATGCAGTCTCTGAATTGGGACACAGCCAAAGACTTCCGGAGAACCAAGATGAAACACTCATAGTACTATGGATGGGAGAAAATGAGTAGGAAAAAGTTCCACCTGCTAAGTAAAACAGCCACCCCTTGTCCAAATACCCAAACTTGTAATCTTTGAACTTGACAACTTGACTAGTTATATGACATATTTCCTGTATTTGGCCCAAGTGTTCAAATGAGCACGAAGACCACAAGTGTGTGTAGAACTTTTCATTATCTGATGGGACACACATAGCGCTGTAAAAATGCAAGTGTTTCATTTTTATTTTAAATTCATTGTGTTTAAAATATCTGTTCAGTAGTTCCTATAACATTTAGTTCCTAAACACAATTTAATTTGTGGTGCTTCTAATTAAGTGATGAAAAGCAGTTACAAATGTACAAAATAAATATTACCGCCACTCATCTTTCCACCAATAAAATGTGCAACATTTAGTTTTTCCACAAAATGATTTATAATAATATTGAATTATTATATTAATATTTAACTTACATTGGAAATGTTTCTGTTACCTCTCAGCAAAAATCTCACAATTTATTACAAAAAATGATGCATTGTGGGATACACAAAGCCACTCCGGAGTGGTATTGGAGATAGTGAGGATTTAGTGTGCATTAAGGGCACTGCACTTTGTTGTTTTTAAAACCTTGGACAGTGTTGCACACTTACTTCCTGTCGTACATACGCTCACAAGCAGCCAAGACCGCAAGTGTGGGTATTTGACACAAATTCCATAGTAGCTGTGATTGCAATCTAGTTGCCAGCCAAAGTCCTGAAATGCACGCTTAAGACTGAACCTGGGCATCGGCTGAAATATACATTTTTATAAACACTATTTGAGCATAAGAAAGAACATTTATGGGCCAGATTCTGTAGCTGTTTTGAAATATGTTATTCATGAGTGTGGCATACTGTGTGGTTTCAGAATGCTTTAGTGTTTATTTTTGTTGATTTAAAATGCTGTAAGTTGTGGAGAAATTTGGGAGATGAAAAGAAACCAATAATGATTCTTGAAATAACTATTAAAAAGCACATCAGACAGATTTTAAGGCTATTCACAATTATCACATTCAAATTAAATGACTTTAAATTAGTTCCACAGCTATCCTCCTGCCCCTGTTAAAGATGAACAGATGTGTTCAAAATCTGACTAATTAGCTTCTGAACTGATGCAGACTTGTTGTTGAAGCAGGTTGACGGGTCCGGAAGGTTAATGTAAGGTAATGTATAGTTCTGCCCCCACGGCGCTCAATTAGAGCTGATGCATCCATTTGTCACCACAGAAATACATTGGAAAATGTGGGATGCTGTTAAGCTCCAGCGGCTCATCATTACATAGCCTAACTGTCTGCTGAAGCCATATGCTTAATGTCTATGTTTTAAAGTGGACGAATATTTACTTACTGAAATCTTAGTCTGTTTCTCAAATGAGGATTGAAGGTGAAGAGTTCCATGAAGTTTTTTTGAAAAGTTCTCCATTTGTTTAATTGAAAAATAGCATCATACAGATTTGGAATGACATGAGGGTAAGTAAAGCAATTAGCTTTCACTTTTCCTTCTCTTTGTTAATGTTTGCTTCTGCATTCAGTGTTGGACAGATTATGATTCAATGTATTGTCAGATGTAAAATCACCATCACAGATTCAATGTTTCTTTAAAAAAAAAATAGAATAGTGTGAACAGAGTTAAATGATACTGCATGTCCTGCGTTCCTGTGAGACAGAGAGATGTATGTTGCTTTCTGAAACTAAGGCGCACATGCACAGCTTGTGTGTCTTTGTGCCACAGAGATGTTATTTTTCCCAGAAGGGATGATAAAGCCGATCAATACACGCATACCAGCCTGCAGGCATTCAGTCTAGAGTCCACTGAAATATCGAGGTGGACCAACATGTCTGGATCAACGCTGTAGAGGCAGCACTGTAAAACATTCCAATGAAGAAAAATCACAAAACCTTTACATTAAACAAAAAAAGGCCAGAAGCAGAAATTATTTATTAACCTATTTTTATAATGGCAAAGTTGGTCCCTATACCAATAAGCAACAATGTGCAAGATTGTTTGCTGACTTGCATTTGATTGAACTAAAATGAGGTATTCAGGTATTTTTCAGTGTTTATATATATATATATATATATATATATATATATATATATATATATATATATATATATATATATATATAACCGGTTCTCAGAAGCCTTTGGTCTGTTATTTGAAGTAAGGATTACACTAAATATGTAATAAGAAAATTTTATTAATGAATGTATCTATTTTGGTTAGTACTGTGAATGTGTATTTTTGTTAAGAAGTCTGGGATGAGTGAGTTTTGAATAGCTCTTGTTTTTGGATAGTTTCAAGACAAGTTTGATATAAGGTTGGGATAAAACCAACTTAAATTGAGATGATTTTTGTTTTGATATTAATTTTGAGTTTGAGGTAAATGTGGCAAAACAATCATGCATTTGGAGAATGGATGGAGATTTGAGGTTTGTTTTGGATGTGTTTGAGGTGGATTTGGGGCAGGGTATTCAAGATAAGATTTTTGGATAACCTTGGGATTAGTTCAGTATAAGTTTGGGATAAAATATCCACACACACAGTGTCCTCCATAAGTATTGGAACAGTAAAGGCAAAATTGTTCTGTTTTCTGTGGAGTCAAGAAATCTGTAAATAAAAGATGAATATGAGACAAAACTACAGAATGTCACATTTTATTATTGGGTGATTAAACACAAAGATGTTTTATTAGCTAAGAATATCACCACTTTTAGTATTTAATGTCCCATTCTGATGTGAGCATAAGTCTTTGAACAGTTGCCTCACAGGTCTTTATAAGTGTTCAGCTGTGTCATATTGCATTAATTCTTCAGATATTAAAAGCAGAGAATGTGTCTTATCAGTTATATCCATTGCTTCTGCATTCTAAGTCTTGCATTCAATGATGACACACACAAACCAGGATGAAGACAAGGAAGCTGACTCTGAAAGAAAAGCAAGCAATTTGCATGCTTAAAGAAAAGAGGAAGTCAATTAGAACTATAGGAAAAACAGTTTGGAAACTACCTACGACATCAACAACCAACGATGACCCGATTGGCTGAGAAAAACAACAGTAGTTGATGACAGACAAATCATAAAAACTGTGAAAATACATGTCTGTAAAATCACCAACAACCTCCAGAAAGCTGGGGTGATGCTGTATCAATCTACAGTCCGCAGGAGAATTTGACACAGAATTATAGAAGCTACACAGCAAGATGCAAACCTCTGATTAGCACCAAAAACAGAAAGCCAAATGTGAGCCAGTAGAGTTTTGGAACTTAGTTGATGGACCAATGAGACAAAGATTAACCTTTATCTAAGTGATGGGAAAGCAAAAGTGTGGAGAAAAAAGGGAACTACAAATGATTATAAGCGTACAACCTCATCTGTAAAGGTTGGTGGAGGTGGTGTCATGTCATGGACATGCATGGCTGTCTCTAGAACAGGACTTCTTGATTTTAATGATGACTTAATGTATGATGGCAGTAGCAGAATGAATTTGGGAAGGTACAAAATCATCTTGGCTAACAATATTCAACAAAACAAAGGACTTTATCAGGGCAAATAAATGTAAAGTCTTAGATTGCCCAAATCAATCTCCAGATTGAAATACGATTGAAAATTAATTTCACCAGCTGAAGTGGAAACTAAAAAACAGAAACTTCCCAAAACAAGCAGTAGTTGAGATTGGCTGCATTAAAGGCTGGGGAAAAGCATTTCAAAGCATAAGACCAAGAGTCTGGTGATATCTATGGGTTGCAGACTCTGCTCTGATGCAAGGGATCTGCTTATTAGTTAAATATTAGCTTTTAATCTCTTACATCTGCCTTAAATTCAGCTGTTCCAATAGTTATGCTCATATCAAATAGTGGGATGAACTCTAAAAGTGCTGTCCTTTTTATTTGGTAAAACATGTATGTGTTGAAAGACCTAATAATAAAATGTGACATTCTGTAGTTTTGTTGCATATTCATCTTTTAATCATATTTGCAAATGTCTTGACTCCACAGCAGAGAATGCATTTTGGTCTTTACTGTTCCAGTACTTATGGAGGGGAACTATGGAATTGTTTACGAGTGTCTGTTGGGTTTGGCATATACTTTAACAATATTGTTTGTAAATGAAGTTCAGAATTGATGAGAAAAGATATCCATCTGTCGAGAAACTGCATTAATCATCAAAACGACCAGCCTGTGGCATTTCTTTACCAACCCATTTGTTTGTTTGTTAGTGCAGCATCATTTATAGTGGCCCTGATGCAACTACACCAGGAACAACAAATAAATCTCTCACAAAAAGTCCATGTAACCCCCTTTGTGATTATCTATCATGATGCCATGGCCAATAAAAAGGCAAAACACACACTGAAATGCTGAGCGGGTGGAAGAAGCCCATCTATTTCCTGCTGTCCCTGCGGTGCTCAGTCTTCCTGCCAACAGAGCGCTTCCTTCCGATTACACAATTACACATCTAACAGCACTCCAGAAATGCTAATCTCAGAAAGTTCTAAAACAATTCAGTTCTTCACAGCAAGTCTTTACATCTCAAGTCTTGGGATAGCCTGCCATCTCCACCAGAGGAAGAAGCTGGAATTGCAAATGATCATGCTTAAACACAACCCGAACCTAAAAACAGCATTACTTCATGTTTGTTGGTGCCAGACGGGCTGGTCTGAGTATTTCAAAAACTGCTGATCTACTGGGATTTTCATGCACAACCATCTCTAGGGTTTAAAGAGAATGGTCAGAAAAAAAGAGAAAATATCCAGTGAGGGCCAGTTGTGTGGATGAAAATGCCTCATTAATGTCAGAGGTCAGAGGAGAATGGGCAGACTGGTTAGAGATGATAGAAAGGCAACAGTAACTCAAATAACCACTCATTACAACCAAGGTATGCAGAATACCATCTCTGAATGCTCAACATGTCTAACCCTGAAGCAGATGGGCTACAGCAGCAGAAGTCCACACCGGGTGCTGCTCCTGTCAGTTAAGAACAGGAAACAGAGGCTGCAATTCAAACAGGTTCACCAAAATTGTACAAGAAGAAGACTGGAAAACGTTGCCTGGTCTGATGAATCTTGATTTTTGCTGTGACATTCAGATGTTAGGGTCAGAATTTGGCATAAAATACATGAAAGTATGGATTCATCCAGCCTTGTCTCAATGGTTCAGGCTGGTGGTGGTGTAGTAATGGTGTGGAGAATATTAGCTTGGCACACTTTGGGCCCCTTAGTATCACTCGAGCATTGATTAAACGCCACAACCAACCTGAGTATTGTTGCTGACCATGTCCATCCCTTTATGACTACAGTGTACCCATCTTCTGATGGCTATTAACAGCAGGATAATGCACCATGTCAAAAAGCTCAAATCATCTCAGACTGGTTTCTTGAACATGAAATGTCCAATAGTGGCCAAATAGGTCTCTTGAACATGTTCCCCTTTTCGATTGTTTGGAGAAAAGGTAGTCCCATCTCAAACTCATGCACTGAATGTGGCAAAGTTAGATGTGTTCTAGCTTCGTTCATTGTTTTGTTTTTTAATCAACACTTGAATGTGGGTCAGTTCCATTAAAAAAAGCAACATTTAGAACAAAAAGCTTTTGTCAAAGACAAAATTAGGAAAGGATAGAATGATGATCAGAACACGATAGATGGAGTAGATCACATCCATCAACACCCCTCAATTTTTGCAAAGTCATAAGTAATGTTAGGTATTTTGATTTATATGCTGAATAATGTTTTATGATCACATTATTTTACATATGCATCTCTACATACAAGATTGCAAGACTGTTTCTGCTTTTTTTCACTTGCATTTGAGACAGAGATTTAGTACTCTTTCAGAAGATGTGTAATAGTGCCTCCTACTACATAACAGTGAAAAAGCCAGAAGAATGTGTTGTGTCGTTAATGATGGAAAAATCTGTCAGTGGTGAAGAAAGAGTTAATATGTTAGACTGCTTAAATATACAGAGCAAGGTTTTCATAGTGTCACAATCGGAGTGATTACATTCTTCTGGAAGAAGCATATATATGTCTTAGCATAGGCCAGTGAACTTTACAGCACTCTTGCACACAGTGATCAACATGTTTTGCAGTCGTGTTGGTGCACACACTACACGGCTGCAGAATGGGAGCATCAATCCTGAACCTGTCATTCTAATCAACAACTCAAAACATCAAACTGTTACAAGCTTGAGTAGTGCAGTGTGTGGTTGAATTTAGTTGCTTTCACATTAAACAGAGAAAGAGGAAAGTATATTTACATTGAAAAATATACATGGCACCTTTAAAAACACTGTGCATCATAGTGGACAATATATATATATATTTTTTTAAGAGCCTGGGGACTGTCCAATTAAAGCCAATTCAGTGTGTTTGTGTGTTGAGGAGCAGGTTCGCATCTCCTCTCTTCCACCTCTGTAGGGATGAGCTCTTATCAGTGTGGTGTGGCGTTGAAATCAGGGTCGTGACCTCTTTGCTCCACCTCCCCGAGAGCGAGCTGAGAGTGTTAACATGTTCAGAGTGTTCTCATGTGTCCTCAGCTCCAACGGTGGGGAAATTCTTGACTCAGCTCAATTCCAGTTCAATTATGTGTACATTAAATTCTTGCATTTCAAAATTTGGCAGCACGGTGACTGAGTGGCACTCTGTGGCAGTGTTGACCAAAATTAAGAAGGTCCTCAGAGTCCCACAGCACGAAGACCTTTCTGTGTGGAGTTTGCCTGTGGCTCAAGATGATGAAATAGGCTCTATCCCTCTGCGACCCTGCAAATAAACAAAGAAATAAAAAGGGCGCTAGATTTGCCATTTTTTTCCCCTTCATAAAATGCATTATTATTATAAGAGTCGTTAGCTGAGGCTGAGTGAGTGAATGAGAAAAGGGTGAAGGTATAGAAGGACAGCATTACAAAACAAGCCTGAGTGAAAAGAATCAGGCCTATATGACTGACTCTTTCTGGTCCTCACACAGTGAAATTAAATCATTGCTGTGCTCAGAGATGCTCAAGGGCCATGCTACAGTAATCTGCTGCATTTATAGCGACCCAGAGAGAAATGAGAAGACATTATGTGCAATCAGAGAGCGAGAAAAAGATGGGGGGAACTGAGAGCACGCGCATATGAGAGAGAGAGATATATACTTGCACAGAGGTACCCAAGAGATGCAAGTCTTTTACTAAATCTTTCTACACAAAATTATTATTTTTTATTACACTTTACAATCTTATACTAACCATTATAAAATACATACACCACAATATTACACAAGCCCTAAAATGAGATTAAGCAAAAATGAAACATAAATAAATCGAATTGGATATGTTTGTGTATGCCATTAGTGTATTGTTATATATAAGTTTGCCTATGTGTAAGTGTGTGTGTAGAGATAAAATGACTTTTGCTCTTACGATAGCATCTTTAAAAGGGACAGCTGGTCACCCTGCTGCCCAATGACCTCCGGGATCAAGGTCACTGACCAGACCATAAGACCAGTAAGGACACACAAATGCACACACACACTGACCAACGGCAGTGTGACCATGAACAGATGTAGTGTGCTGCTAAATGTTTATCTGAAAATAAGCAATTTGTAATTTAAAACAGAATTTCAAATCAATATTTTTTTTGTTGGTTGTGTACCAAATCAAATTGCATAACTAATGCTCTATCTATCTATCTATCTATCTATCTATCTATCTATCTATCTATCTATCTATCTATCTATCTATCTATCTATCTATCTATCTATCTATCTATCTATCTATCTATCTATCTATATTTGCCTGTCTGTCTGTCTGTCTGGTCTTTGAAAGGTATACTGTTTCAAAGTATACTGTAGGTGCACTTACAAGCACCCTGGGTACTGAAAGATGTTTATGCGATATGTTTCGGCTCTGCTGCTGTGCTGATATCAGTCGTACAGTCTGTGATGGCTGGTTTGAGCATTAGGCTGGTAAGATGTGGGGTTTCATCAGTGTAATGGGGTGTGTGAAGTCAGTCCGTATTGTAGAGAGAGAGAAAGCATGCTGGCAGCAATTCTCGATGTGTTGAGTGCTGCGAGTAGTCCTTGGAACATTATCATTCCATCATATAGCAATCATACGCCAGTGAATAATCAACAGTAATCACAAAAGATTTACACTTACATCTTGAAAACAATACTGCAAAGAAGATTATGAACACCCACACACATGCACACGCAGTGCCACAGCAGTAGATCCGTGCTTGACTCAGCTGATTGATTACAGCAGCGATAGAGTATAGATAGATTGATTAGCTATTACAGAAACAGTGGCAGTGGAACCATTGATCAGTTTGATTCTTCCCTCAACATTCAATAGCACAAAACAATTAACATTTGGACCAGGAGAGGGGGATGATGGGATACATACAGTGCAAAATGGCAGCCTGCCATTTGGAAGATGAAGACTTCAGATTCTATCTCAGAAATGGTGCTGGAGCATTTTTTGAAGAGTACAGAATGAGAGAATAAAGGACAAAAAACAAAAACAAACAACAACAATAATAAATAAATAAATAAATAAGATACAGTGAAATTCTAAACCAGAAAAATGGAAAACCCTGCGGTTTAATACAATTTTAAAGGTTTACTACACCCCAAAATTAAAATGTTGTTGTACTGTATATTGTTCCAAACTATATGACTTGATTTCTTCCATGGAAATATTGTTTTTATTATAATTATATAAAATAAAAAAAATAAAATAAAAATTTGGGGGTGGGGAATCCATTTAACAAGATATTTTAATTATTATTATTATTATTATTATTATTATTATTATTATTATTATTATTGTATATTAATCAGTGTAGTCATGTTAATGAACAAAGAAACATAGTAAAATAGAAAGCACTTAATTGTTGGAGTGTTTTAATTGGTATTTAATTCTGATTATTAACTCCACTGTTTATTTGGGATAGATATATCAAACAATAAATATATAACATGAAGAGCAGTGTGAACAAAGAGAAGGAAGATGGAGGACAACGAAGCGCGTATGTGTGTGTGTGTGTGTCAGAGAGACCTTAGAAATTATTACTATTGATTTCTATCCTTGAGACATGGAAATGTTACCGGATGGCTGCAGGATGATCATGGCAAAAACCTACCATTTGTTCACTAGCTAAAGGATGTGAACTCCTGTAAATTCATCTATATTCCTTTTAATATGACAGGAAGTATATGTCTCTGCTTCAGAACGCTCATACTTTTAGCAGTTATTTGCTAGCTCATATCATAAGACAATGTTAATTGTGCTATTTTAATTTTTACTTACTCCTCATCACAAAATATTATCATATTATATAGTATTTATAGTATATATTCTTATATAATTTTTACTCGCGAGCTGCCAGTCACATGTTCGTGTCTCGTTTCAGAAGTTCCCGCATTGCTCTGCCATGTGCCATGTCACCCGCCCACAGTATTCAAATTACAGCAACAATTCAATGAAAATTAAGTCTGCAAACTGGCTCTGGGTATGAATTACACAGAGGCACAATCTGGCAACTTCAAAACCCTCCCAAGTGGTTGGAGATGATATTGATTTAAATTCTTACATGATTTCAATATTGATAAGAAGATACTAAACTCAGCTGAGTGATATGAAGTACTGGATGAGGGATTTATTATTCATGGGTAATATTTTAAATGCTCACTCAGCATTTGGTGTGTGTAAATATAATCCCTCCCCCCAAAAGACATCTTCTTTGGAATGTTACTTTTTGGATGGAGTTTAACTAACAAAATAATTCATGAATTCAACACAAGACCATTTCTGAGACTTTCAGTATTTAAAAAAATAACATAACAAGTATATATATATATATATATATATATATATATATATATATATAAAACAATCAATCAATCAGTCAATCAATCAAACATCAAAAATACAAGCACGTCTGGTTTAGGTAGGCAAGTTCCTCAGGTCATAGGTTAGTTTCCAGTTATTGAGGCTGGGAAAACAAAACCACAACCAATCAATAAAACATATCTTGCAGGAAGAACCAAAATACTTCACACATCTTATTGTGAGAATGCTAAGAAACACAAAGTTTGATTTGATACATTTAGACAGATAAGAAGCTGAAGTTAATTTCTCTAACCAACGATGTATCAATGATTTAAAAGGCAACTTAAGCCAACCACTATTATACATCATATTTTCCCTTTTCAAAGGCTAGTTATAGGTATAGTTTAGGTTAGGTCAGTTTCTGAGGTATGAAGAGATCTGACCAACCGAGTCCATTGTGGTGTGACTTAGTCCTGCATGGCTGGACCTTGAGCTGTGAGACTGTGATTATGAATTCTATTGTAGCTTCTCCACCAGCGTTTGCCACAACATATATGAAAGATTTTGCTCTCCCTCCCCCTCTGTTGTCAAAGAGCAGTTTTCTTTGTTTCCATAGAGCCATGATTCTGTCAAAATCCCAGCGAGAGAAGGAAAGGGAGGAAAAATCAATCGCTCTCCATACAACACTGTGCGCCTCTGGCCAGTGAGACAGAAGGAGGAAGAAGGAAAAAGGGAGGAACACAAGAAGAATAAAAGAAATATAGAGCAAAAAGTGAAGAGAAGGGCAGATAAATGTAGAAACATGTTACTGTTCACACTGACAAAATGACATGCATACCCTATGTGTGTGTGTGTGTGTGTGTGTAAGTTAGGCATCGGCAGGGAGAATGATCCATCTTCTGTGGCATCACTTCACCTGTCTAAATCACTGTGTCTGCCCAAGGGCCAATATCACACACGTTTGTCTTTTCATTTTATGTGTACGTAAACTTTGTCATTATATAATCAGTCAATAGTACTAACACCACAAATATACAAATACTGTTAACTCATTGTTTTGGAATATACAGTGTAAAAAGCCAACGTATGAATACATAGGTTTAATTTTTAACCCCAGGCAAAGAATGAACAGTGTGAAGCATAAAACAAGGCAATATAGGATTCCATTTACCTATGGTTTTCATTCTCATTAAGTGTTTGTCTAATGAGGGACTCATGAAAACCTAAACAAATGAAAGGTATGCCTGCAGATTGTTACATGTCACACTGGGGTTCTTTGTAATCTCCTGGAATATTAAATGTCTTGCTCTTGTTGTTTTTGTTGGATACATCAACAGTGGTGTTGCATTTCTTCCATTTGTACTTTACCTGATGGTATGTTGGTGGACCCAAAAAGGTACTTTATAGGTTAACTGCTTATGCTTTATTATGTTGTTCTGCAACATAAACAATGATATTTTTACAGCAAAGCTATTTTTTATTCTTCACATGGAGATAAATAGTAATTTAAAAGGTTAGTTTACCCAAAAATGATATTTAGGCTGTGCTGTACACACTTCTGAGGCATCCTAGGTGTATATGACTTTCATCTTTCAGTCAAATCCAATCAGAGTTATATTAAAAATGGTCTTTGATCTTTCAGGATCTATCATTGCACTCAGCGGTCGTTGCAATGCTTCAGTCCAAAAGAAGTTAAATAAAAAGCGCCCATCCACAAAAAAAGTGTCTCACATGGCTCTAGGGTGTGAACAAAGGCCTCCTGTAATGAATATATGTGTTTTTGCAAGAAAAATATCCATATTCAAAATGGAATAATCAATTGAATCTAGATTGCACTCACTGTTGTAAGCGAAGAGACTAATAGAGCTTGAATGCTGAAAGACAATTTTTAATATAACTCACACTGGCGTCGTCTGAAAGATGAAAGTCATTTACACATAGGATGCATTGTGGGTGAGTAAAACACAGTCTAATTTTCGTTTTAGGATGAACTAACCCCTTAAGGAACATGAGCAGTGGTATACAGTAAATGAATATCCCAGTGCTGTCAATGATGAATGCGTTTGGATGAATATGCAAATATGTGTTTCAAGCTTTCCTCTAAATAAAAGAATAAACACAACATAAATGACAGCAGTGAGAAAACAGCAGTTAAGAAAGCATCATACACAGACAGCAACATAGTATTGGCCCAGATCGGGTCCATATTTGGCCCACGTGAAATCCATGCAGGCCAGATGTGGGCTGGATCTGGGCTGACACTGGTTTCACTGTCACTTTCAGAATAATTTTTTATTTATTTATTATTTTCTTTATTTCTTCTATAAAACAGCTCTCCAATTCATGTTTCTGTTTGTGTCTGACCTCAACAAAATGAACAGAACTTAAAAGGATACTCCACCCCAAAATCAAAATTTTGTAATTAATCACTTACCCCCATGTCATTCCAAACCAGCAAAAGCTATGTTCATCTTTGGAACACAATTAAACATATTTTGGATGAAAACCGGGAGGCTTGTGACAGTCACATTGACTGTCTATTAACTTACACTGTCAAGGTCCAGAAAAGTATGAAAGACATCGTCAGAATAGTCCATCTGCCATCAGTGGTTCAACCGTAACGTTATGAAGTGATGAGAATACTTTTTGTAAGTGAAGAAAACAAAAATAATGACTTTATTCAACAATTTGTCTCCTCGGTGTCTCTCTGCATTACTGTAGCACCATTTTGGAGAATATCAGTTGACCGTAAGCAGCATATGCTCTTCTGTGTCAGAAGACACTGCACGCTGCACAGATGCACTGTTTTCATTTAAATCAAAGTGTAAATACACATATAAAATGTTTCCTCGTGTCATGGCTGACTCAGAGGAGCGTAAGCTGCTTGCGTGATTAATGAAAAAAATTTTCATTTTGAGGTGGAGTAACCCTTAAACTGAACATTTTCATGTCAAAGAAGGTGAAGCCACAGCACAAACCTACCTATTACTTAATCGCCATGGACCAGTGATCATGGTGGCCCAGTATTGGACAACATAATGCAATCTCCACAATACAACAAAATTGAAGACGCTTCAAGAGAACTACCTTCAAAGCACACCTGAAAAACTATGTGCAAGTTCACTTAGGACAAAAGCTGCTTTAAACGCAAAGGATTGTCACATCAAATGTTGATTTAATTTAGTTAATAGATGTTAATTGATAAAGAAAATATATTTATCAAACCTCTACATTGCGAGTAAATCACTCGCATATGCGACTAAATTTTACTCTGGGTGACTAAATGATGTCTATTGTTAGCCATAGGCTAATAAACTCTTTGATTTTACTCGCCAGTGTGTTTGTTAAAGGCTATTATATGTTTAGCACATATATATTTTTTCACTTGCTATACATTGACTGAGCGCTTCAGAGTTTCGCTCTCCATCAAGCAATCTGTTCTTTTTCAATTCATCTCAATGGACGCACAGCGCACCTGTTTTTGACGCACTGTAAACTCTGTGTGAAGCCACATGACTCGCCGTTGTTTTGCGTTGCTTGCTGTTTCTCACACATGCAAAGAGAGCGAGTAAATCACTGTGCTACATGTAAACTATATTCATTGTTGTCTCTTTCTGTCACAATAATGGAGTTAATTTGGAATTATTCAGCTTTTTAGAACAAGCAGAAGATATGCCGGTTTCTCCAGTAGTGGGCAGAGCTAATGTGCAAATGGAAATTTCATTGGCTGGCGCTGATCTATTACCATCCCTGTTTTGATTTCAGCAAATCAGTTCGACCGAACAGGCAATGTGATTAATATTCATGAACCCAGCAGCTCATCAATCCGTAGTGCATTGTATATTGTTAGTAGGTGTAAATATGTAAAGCTTCTTAAGGTTTTTTTTTTTTTCTCTAACTCAAACCAAAAAAAAAAAAAAAAAAGGTCTTGGTGAAGTTAATTCAGTTGTTAAGATCTGTCAAAGGCCGTGTCCCTATAACAAGTATACATCAGGTGTGGAAACACTGGAAACTAGTAACATTTTGGATTTCTCTTGGCTTAGTAGGAACACTCCACACTGACCCTCTCAAGTCTGGAATCTCAAAAAAAAGTCTTTCATAACTTAAAGCACAGCCACAACGCAGGTTTTGGTGTTGGTGAACAAATTCACACATTCAGTAAAACTTTGCCAACAGCTCTAATGATAAAAGCAAACAGGTACGCAAGGGCCTTAAAGGCATGTGAAGAGCGCTCTTCTGTTCAGGACTCTTCATCTTAGGCAGCTAAGAGCCATTAGGTCTCTTATCTCGGCTCCTCGGCTCTCAAAACACTCGTCCGTCTCTCTCGCTGTCTCTTTCAGTCCCTCTCCACACATCTTTCCATCCTCTCCCCCTCTCCACACGCTCCTTCAGGCTTTTAAGACGAGTCTTCATCCTTCTCCAAGGCTTCAGAGTCAATGCAGCAGAAATGCAGCGGTACAAAAAAGAAGAAAATCGAAGACAGCATTCATCCACCCCTTTCTCCACGTCCTTCTGAAGAGCCCTTCAGCTCATGTCACAGACATAATGTGAGACTAGAGCATTAAGAAACTCTCTTTCATTAAAGGAAGCAGATTTGGATGGAGGGATGAGAGGGAAATGGCCTGTTTCCGAATGTCTCTGTTCTTCCTGATGGAAAAGTTTCTGTGCAAAGAACAGGAAGACTCTGAATATGCTTTTAGAAAGGATGGTTGCTCAGGTCACTTCTGTGTAAGATCTCTGAACTCTTGAAGACCGGGAACAGGCAACAAAATGGACAGTAAATCTTTAGATACAGATATGAAGAATCAATATTTATTAAAGTTTTTTTCTCTATGAAGAAATCCAATCCATTGTATGGCTCAGTATGGCTAGAGCAAAAATGCTCTTTCATAGCTAAGAAGAATTCAATCTCACTTATGCTTCATTTAAGCACAAACTTCTCAGATGTTTATTTGCTCGTTCAGGAAAAATGAGACGTGAATGTGCAAGCTGTTGAGATACAGTAACTATGAGAACTATGAGCTGATGCAAATAAAATTACAGCTCTGCCAAATATTTGGACATATTTTCTCACAGTAACATCTTTTTTAACATTCACCACAAAAGATGAATAAGAAGGATTTTAGCTGAGCTCATGAACAGGAATCTCTGCATTCGCTAAGACTCATGGGAAGTCAGAAGCCAGGGTGAGGAATTCATACAGAAGGAGAGTCAGCATGTTCTACATTCAACATCAAAGCTTCTGACTCCAGACACAAAGTACATGTTCAGAATAAGATTGCAGGATTATTAATATTTATATACATTTTAATGTTTATCTAAAATATTTTACAACGGTCAGCAGGATCCATGAGATAAATTATTTTGAGTAATACATGCAAGAAATTTTCATTATTAATATATATATATATTTTTTATTTTGTGCACATTTCATTATATATATTATTATTGTTGCAATTTTAACAACATTTGTTTTTAAATGAAACATTTAAACCTTATTCAAAAAGCCAAATGGTATTTTTATGGTACTGGAAAATGTCATAAAAATCCAATATTAGATTTTGAGGAAATTTAAAAACCATCTATTTTAAAACATAGGAAAGGCACGATTTTATAGATAAAAAGCAAAACTAACATTTTTCTTGGCATCAGATGCTGCAATCTCTCCCTCACCATCCCTCTCTGTCTCTCTCTCTCTCCATCTCTTTCGATCATAGCGGTTGGCTCTTATTGCATCAGTGTTATAAATTCGGGTTTTGCTCATTGATCAGAAATGGCCCCGGCAAATAAAATTTCAAACGTAAAAGCTAATGCACAAAAAGCTTAAAAATCAATTTTTATCCCACTAAAGCATCCCATATTGCAGGAAAACAGACAGAATCAAAGGTAATATATACATTTTCCTGTGGAATCATTACTTTTTCCTTTCCTGTAACTGAGTTCAAAAGAACATAAAACACATACTTTTTGGTAAGATTGCGATTAGACTTTGTTTGAAGTTGGTGTTGTGGAGAGAAGATTAGATTTGCTATGCTGGAACCATTAAGGTAAAAGTCTACAGGGAGCGAAAGATATTACATTAAAAAGCAATTATAGTTGAACGAACACATTACGGCATGATGTCATCTCAAAAACTCTGGAAATGCTGGACTTTTTTGGAGAAGAGATGCAAAATAAATTGTGAGGTCTGAGCTTTTGCCAAACACCTCACACCTCTGAATGCCGCTTGGTCTCTGTGGACAGGGCTGGGCTTCCTGTCTCCCTGTGTACATGCATTACAGTGAGAAAGCTGCAAATCTGAAGGGAACCGGAGCAAAACTGTGCCACCCCACGCTTGAGTGATCCGTGCAAACCTCCGTGTACTGGAGAGAAAGGTGTGCTCTCCCTGTAGACCGCAGCACCTTAACCGAGCCACCGCAGTGCTGAGGCTGCAGGCTTTTTCTGAAACTCACATTAACACTGTGTGCAAAAGATTTTTACAGCATAACTCAATATATAAGCGTTTTTGGTAGTGTTTCATTTTAGGCACGATTCACATGTACCATCACAAACAAAAGATACTGTGTAGCTTTATAAACTTTAGCAGTCGGTTTCATAAAACTGCATCTACCACACAGTTGATTGTGACACATTTGTGAGTGAAGCAATATTGAGTGTTAAATTAGGGACGTTTTCACTTGGGATTGAACCGTAAAAGGTGTTAGTTTTAGGTAATGTTGTGGGAAAGAAAGCAATCACAAATGAGATCTCTTTAGGGAGATGGTGACAAAAAAATGAGATGGGAGGAAAAACTTTTTTTAATAAACACTTTCGAGTTGCCCTCAGAAACTTCTGTGTATCTCTAGAGTTTCAGAAGAGATGCCAACAATGTCTCAAACTGCAGATTATCCATCATCCCAAAGTCTTGAATGAAAGTAGGTTTCAGTAAACTCTTGCCAAATTCTTACCCAATTCTTCCAAGACCAAATGATCTGAGCTGTGATATCCACATTTATTTTATAGCCGTTGAGTTACTCATTTGTGTCTTTTTAACATCTAACACTAAAGACTGAGACCTCCATCAGCTGAGCAATACAACATTCCTCTAAGACATTATTTTTTCCACAGTCTGCATGGCTTTGATTTAACATGAAGTCATTTTTTCAGGCATAAGTTGTACATTGATGAACGATTTTTAAATAACACCTACTGATGAACTGTGCAGGAAAAGACCAGGAACAGTTTTAAAGAAAGTAAAGTGAATTTTGATTTCACCTTGACTTTCAGAAGTCCTTTGTCTTTGTCCTGCCGGCTCCTCTGATGGGACTGTCAGTCAGATGGTCTGGTCAGTGGAGTTGAAGCAGTGGTAAATTACATATAGCTCTCTCTGGGTGAATATGAGGAGCGGAGTAAAGCTCTTCAGTAAAAGACAGTGTATGAGGGAGTTTGGAGGCGTCACTCTGAGAGAGAATCGTTTCGCTGGAACCCTGCGTGTGTCGTGTTTTTTATTGATCCATCACTCTTGCCGTCAGCATGACCAGAGGTGGCCACAGATCCATCCTCCTGATCCAATTTTCTGGACCTGCAGATGCCTTCTTTGAGATGCGAGTGTGTGAATATATCAACAACCATCAGCATAATGGAGTTCAAACCAGAATTTCAACATGGATGAGGAACTTTGCTATGGACATGAAACTTAGATGCTCGGGAGAGTTCTCGCTTTTATTTTATTTAAACTTTCTCATATGTTTCTTCTGTAATTCCTTATATAAATTAAAATAGACATACAGCAAATTACATACTGTCCGTTTGATTTTACATGGTGAGAATTCATTGTAAGGAATAATGCAATTTTAAATATCTCAAAATGCATTGTTAAAATATAAAAAAAACAGACTAACTGGAATTATGAAAGTATAATTGGACGTTAAGCAGATGAATGCATCAATTTAGGCATCTAAATTATGTAATATTTTTTTAAATTAATTAATTATTTACAATTCGTTAGTTGAACTGTAAAAAAAAATCAAAAAATTCTTCATAAATAAATAAAAGATGAAAACAAATCATAAAAGTAACATCAAGAGAACAATGCTGTTTTAGTAACAACTATAGTTTGTATTATTAGCTTGAAGCAGTTTTTATTTTTTACATTTACTGCATTTCCATTTATTTATTTTTTTGCATGCATTTTTGTCATTTTAAAATATTGTATTTTAAATGTATATTATTATTGACTAAATGCAACTAAGTGGAAATTAGAAATGTTTCCTTTGGATGTTTAAAAAAGTGTTTTCATTTTATTCAGCAATTTAATTTTCGTGTTTTGGATTTAGATACTAACCCTGCAACAGAGCAGTGTCATAATGCCTGGGAACTTGAATAATTCAGAACTATGCAGACAAGAGAACTCTCTATTAACACTCTATAAACACTCTATTCAACATTCAAACTCAGTGAAGGAAAACAGGAAAACATGGGGACAGAGAGTGAACAACAAACACAGAGAGGCAGATATAGGAGGGAGGAGTGGCAGCGAGAGTTGGTGATCTCTCCTGGCAAATTGGGCTCCCGCTTGGTCTAATTCCAGTCCAGGCCTGTTCTGCTCCCTCAGCTTGAGATGAGAGGAGAAAAATCTATGCAGCCGAGCAGCCGGAGCACATCGAGTCTGCGCTGGTTGGCTTCCATGGGCCGACAGCAATCAATAAATCAATAAGAAATGTTGGTTGGTTGCAGAGAGAACAGGGAGGCGGGCTGCAGATGTATGGATGGAGGGCTGGCAGTCAGAGGAGAGGTCAGAGGTCAGCTTCACCTTCAGTACACAGTGAGAGTACACTTTACGATGAAGGGAGCATAGACCATGATATTCCGCTTTGAAGACCGCCTTTATCTCTCTCCATTCTCTGTCAGTCCATCTTTTCTCTGGAAGAGAGAATATCTTTTTCTCAAACTCCTATCTATCACATATACACATTTTGGATTGTCTCCTATAATAATTTGTATGTTTTTTTTTTTTTTTTTTTTTTATTATTATTATTTTTTTATTGTTAGATGACAGAAAATGATGACTGTTACAATGTTCCTTCCAGAGGAACTTTTTGAGTCATGTCATGCAGGTAATGTTGAACTTGTAATGTTGGCACATCAAGGGGCTAATATTGAACAAGTTTTGGGTTTAAGACATTAATAGACATGAATTAAGCAAGACATGCAAAAATCTATAGTACGTCAATAAACTTTGCACTGAATATTTCGAAACTGCCATTTCATGAAAACCTGTCCAAATGCTATTTCACATTGTTTTATTTAACTTAACAACCTGCAATCCAGTTTTCTGTGCATTTTAGTTATTATACATTGTACAATTATACATTGTACTTCACAAAAGCCAGCAAACATAGAAAGCCTGCTTTTTATACACACATTTCTAAGGCTTCTCTAAATTATCAACAAAAAGCTTTGCTGGAAAAACTTGATTTCTATCATCTGATATTTATAGGCATTGTATGCCAGTCTGTTTTACTGTTATAAAAACCTCATTGATTTACATATCAAGCTATTCCATCTTACTTTCAGGCCATGCAAGTCTCAACAATTGAAATGATTTATTTTATTTTATTGTATTTATTTGTTTTTTTCTCAGTTTTTTCCCCCTTTCCCTAATTATGTGCTCCAGATCTATAAGGGTCATAAACGCCTGATATGATACTTTACAAAAACATACGCAAATGTTTTTCATTTAATTTCACTTAATTATTATTGAAAATTTATATTATTTCATATGTTAGGCTATGCAGGGTTAAAGCAGCTGATTTAAGTCTCTAGACTCTTGACAGTCCCAGTACAGCGTAACAGACCGGACAGATTGTTTAAAAGATTAACTGAATGTTTGCTTTCACAGTTTCCATATGTGAACATAAATAACCAGAGGTCTCTAACGTAAATGAAATGATATTTGATGCATGTTCCAACGACACACGTGCTGCTACTCCATGGTTTCGTCATTCTTCAAGAATTTGGAAGAAATGTTTAATTCAAATGAAACATACGCCGCTGCTCCAATCTGTACTTAATCTCTCCAAATCTCCTCCTTCTCTCTCTCTTTTCCCTCTGCCCCATCCGTTCCTAATTCCACAATTTCCTTTCATGCTGTTTTCACCCTCCCAGTCTCTTTTCCTCATTTCTATTCGTCTTTCTCAATAATTCCCTTCCCTGACTCAAGTCTCTTTTTTCAGATTTCTGTCTGTGGCTGTCTCTCTCTCTGTGTGTCTGTCTCTCTCAGTGGCTGTAGGGCTGGTAGTGGTGAGCTCTGCCCCTGCTGTTCTCTGCGGCTGACCCATTGAGGCAGGGGCTCAGTGGGGCAGCTCAGGCTGCGTCCAGCTTTCTGAACGCCTCCCCCTGCGGCCGCATCGATTCTTTCGCTCTGGGCTCCTCAGCCTGCCGCTGGGCCCTCTGTCTCTGTCTCTGGCTCTCTCCTTCTGCTAAGGAGGCAGATAAATTAGCACAGCGGTCTGATGTTTCTCAAGGCCTTCCCCTTTGTTTACCGCGCAGTCCTGCAGTGCAGGTGGGGCTGGAATTTACTTGTACAATCTTATTATGTGTTACAATTGCTTTATTTGCACATTAACATTCCACATTGATACAAATAATAAGAACATAAACAAACAAATAAATACACAAACAAACAAAGACCATCATTTGAAGGCTGTAAATGTTCATGCAGATAGTACAATGGCCATTTAATTTGAATCCATCCATATTAAAATAGAATATTTTGTTGTTATTGCCTCCATTTAGTTTAGCAAAGAAATAGCAAAGAATCGGGAGTTTATGTATATACAACATTTATTTCAATTTAAATTGTATGTTTAGCAATTGGAAGTAAATATATATATATATATATATATATATATACATACATATTTCAATGAGGTAATACAGAGGTTTTCATATCATGAAGAATATTAATAAAAAAACAATACACAAAAAGACACAAAACACAGATACAACCTTAAAAGATGAAATAAGAATTGGGAATACACATTTAAACCAATAATTCCATGCAATCAGTAAAGTGTATCAGTTCTCAGTAAAGTGAATGCACAGCTAAATAGTGTTTGAATTTGCATATGAATTCAGGATGGATTTTAGATAAACTCCAGATATTAGTAAGGCATGCAATACTAATGATCGGAGAGGTCTTTAAGGTTTATTTTCTACAAGCATATCTGCAGTGTATTTAGGCAGTTTAAAATCAAGTATTAGTTTTTATTTAATTCTAAACATGACTGGTAGCCATTGTAAAGACCTGGACATATATGCAAACACATCACTGATCACTGATGTGAACAACTCTTACCTGTTGGTTTTTATAAACCATGTACAGACCTTTGATTAATGTAGAACACACTTGTGTAGTGATTTCAGACATGATGGCTGCTTTGGCGATCTGTCGTTGTAAAAAATAAGACATGAGAACGCTCACTTAGGATTTCATTTTCACCTAATTTATTTCAGTCCAAATTAATGCCGCTTACAGAGTCAAGTCTGCAGCAAACGGAAACCCTATAGTTTGAGTAAAAATGGAGAGATGTCTGTGTGAATGTGTGGGTGAGAGAAGGGCCCTGGAGTGTGTTCATTAGATCAGCGATAACAGGGCTGGCGGTCCACACGGGGCCGACCCCTGCATCCTCATAATTAAGATGCATGACATCAGAGCAGAGGAGAGATGCACTTTTCAATCGAATTTAAACACACATACATTTCTCTCTCCTCTGCACAGAGCAAATCGCCTTCAGCCTGTGCTGAGGCTTTCTGCTCAGTTTGTATAAACAACTACACATCTCTAGTTTATTTTAAATAAACACATTCTTGAAATATTATAGCATCAATTAGCAGGAATTTAAAGGGACAGTTTCTCCAAAAATAAATATAATTTACGCACCCATTTTGTTCCAAACCTGTGCAATTTTCTTTCCTCTGCGGAAAACAATAATATATATATATATATATATATATATATATATATATATATATATATATATATGTTAATTTTATTTGTGTTATTTCACAGAATTGATGTAATAATAATAAATTATATAGCAATAATATAATTTAGTAACAAAATAGAAATAAAGTAGTAATACAGTAGTAACAATTATAAAATAATTGATGGTGAGTCCTTATTTCTTTTGGATGGTGTATTAGAGTAAATAGAGTAAAAAGTATATATATATATAATATTAAATGTCAAATAACTGGTATTACAACATAATCATCTGATAAAGTGACCAATAGTGTCACTTGTATATATCATGTAATGTATACAGTAATATAAACCATTTTCTTTGATTATACAAATCAGAATATTTTTCTTGAAATGTAGCAAATAATATAATTTAAGTTATGAGGCATATAAAGGAACAATCCCTCCAAAATGAAAGTAATTTACTAACTTACTTTCACAATACAGATAAAAAGTTGGGTTTATTTATTTATTTTTTATTTTTTTGTGCTTGTTTGTAACAACATGAAAGTGATGACAGAGTGTTAATATTTGGGAGAACTCTATCTTAAGTAAATACCATAAAATATTACTTATACTATGATTTTGACAATGTAAATTATGAAAAAAAAAAAAAATTGAATCAAATTATCAGAAGAACACTTGCTTGTGACCCATGTGAATACGACATGCATGTAACTGCATTTTTTACATTAAAATCATCCATCCTCACTGATTTAGTGCAAAAGTGATAAAAACATTTGCTGGTGTCTCGACTGTACTGTCTGAGACATTTTTCATCATCAGAAAGCCTTTAGTCTGGGTCCAGCATCTAGTACAATCATTAGTCTTGATTATCTTTAAGAACATGACTAACTACCCGAGACGAGCTAAAGAGAGGAGTGACCTTTACACCCCTTACAGACCTTTCCTTACCTGCTTCCTTACTGTATTTCTGCTAGTAATTGAAAAATGATTTCATGTTTTTGTCTGGGATATGAACACACTGTTTGTCAGAGGACTCGCCGAGTTCATGAATAATCTACATGCCAATGAACCGGAAACACAACACTATCAACATATCGTCCATTCACCACATTTTCACCACTCTGTGTAGGGTCGCAAGATGAGTATATCAATGAAAATAACTAAAAAATAAAAACAAAATGCTCCAACAAAAGAAATAAAAAAAGTAAAATCAATAACACACACACAAAAAATGAATAACTAATACGCAGAATAGATCCACAGACCTAGAAACAAATCTCTGCACTATGAAACAGACTCCATTTTGTATTGTATCTGAAATAGTACAGCA
Source organism: Carassius auratus (assembly GCF_003368295.1). NCBI lineage: Eukaryota > Metazoa > Chordata > Actinopteri > Cypriniformes > Cyprinidae > Carassius > Carassius auratus. The sequence goes on along the minus strand of NC_039260.1, from coordinate 17,357,376 downwards.
GAAACCTCTTCAAAATGGTCTCCTCACCCGAGTGTGATCTGTTATGCCGAAGCTGGATGCCGTAAATGATGATTAACATTTGCACAGAGGACCAATAAAGCAAATGTAATTTTCACTCTTTGCAATAAATATTTTCTGCAATTGCTCTTTTGCACGGCCGGCGTAGAGACCATCTTACAGCAGATTACCCAGTTAGAGACGAAAAAAAAATCTCCTATTGATTGGACATATTGATTTTTCACAATCTGTTCATTGGTTCAGTCAGCAGAGGGGTGAAAGGTGAAAGTTCATGAGCTTAGTCTGAGATTTTTTTTCCTTTCTCTCATGTGTGGAAATCTGGGAGAAGTGTTTTGCGGTAAATCTAATTTACGGCCTGATTGGTCCCGTCATCTTAAAGCGGATTCCCTCATTTGCTCTCCTCTCTATCCCCTTCTTCTCCCTCAAGCAGAATCATACATTCGGCTGTTTGCCTTTAGATTATGAGTTCCATGTTTAATTTTGCACTGTTAAAAGCTAATGGCAATGCTCTTCTCATGATCTTAAAAACTGTTCACGGTCTAAATCATTCTGCTTAAATGCTGGAAATTGGTTCTGTTGAGAAATATAAATCATACATATGAACTGAAATTTTAACGAGAAAAAAAGTCAAGCAGACAAGAGGTTATGTCAATACTGGACTACTAGTATCTTGATTGTGATGGTCACTCTACATTCCTACTTAAATTTCTTAGAATTACATTGTTGTTATTACACAGATTTTGTGATAATAACAATATAGTAATCAAATAACAGTCCAACTAGTAATAAAGCAGTAGTACTGTAGTAATAACAAATAATGAGTTGCATTCTATCGGCGGGTATATCTAATAACTAACATTACAACATAAGCAACTCATAAAGGTATGAACTGAAATTTTAACAAGAAAAAAAGTCAAGCAGACAAGAGGTTATGTCAATACTGGACTACTAGTATCTTGATTGTGATGGTCACTCTACATTCCTACTTAAATTTCTTAGAATTACATTGTTGTTATTACACAGATTTTGTGATAATAACAATATAGTAATCAAATAACAGTCCAACTAGTAATAAAGCAGTAGTACTGTAGTAATAACAAATAATGAGTTGCATTCTATCGGCGGGTATATCTAATAACTAACATTACAACATAAGCAACTCATAAAGGGATCAATAGAGTCACTTCTGTGCATCATGTAATGTATACAGCAATACAAATCATTTTCATCGATCACTCAAATCAGAAGCAGCACCAGTTAAAGCATTCTTTATTCCCTCTTAATAGGGCAAGTTGTGTTATTGACATGACATCAATGTTATTGACACACCAGGGTAACATCATTCAGTATTTATGAAACACCAAAAGGGAAACGGGAATATTAATGTTACTTAATATTTACAACAAGCTTCAATGATCGACTATGGATGCCATGTGAGATAAAGAGAGCTGAACTGTCTGTCTGCTAGTGGCTGTCTGCATGCAGACAGGACAGAAATGTTCTATCGACTCTATTCAAAGACCCCCAAGTGGCAACATGAGGCCGACTGCCCCCTAGCCCCCCTGACTAGGGCAGAAGAGGTAGTGGCGACACAAACAACCAGACAGGCCCTGGACACATTTACACAAAGAGACACACACTAACACACAGGGTGTCACTCAGACGGAGAAAATTGTGAAACTGTCCGGAAAGATGATCATTTAAGGCGTGTATGTTTGGGCTGGGGTTGTTGACCAATGCTGGCAGCTGTCAGTCAAGACTCATCATCCAATGACATTCAAGGTCATGTACAACTACTGGGATATTGTGTGTGGAGTAAAAAGAAAAAAAAAAGCCAAAAGTGCTTCAGGGAATTTTGGTTTTTCAGGAAAGAAATTGTAAGGGTTGGCATAACATAATGCATACTTATGTTACGGCCCTTCTCTGATTTGTTGTTAAATTAAATAAAGAGCGCATGGGCTTTACAAAGCTTTTTTTTGTTTGTTTGTATTAGTGTTGGCCATGGAATGTTTAACATTGTGGAATTTTTTACCTGGAAAGATAAAACACTTTTGGGGCCAGATTACTCCACAATTATCTTTCCTTTGAAGATCCATAAATAATCACAACATTGTTGACAGATTCCAATGAGAACAACCAATGTAACGTCATTGTGGAGATAAACAGGAAAAACAAACAAACTGGACAGGTGAGAAAATAAACGCACAATTGCTTCACAGATAAGCTTATCTTTTCGTGATCCACACATATGCTGGCAATGATTCAAAAGGTAATTATTAGGTAAATAATAATAATAATAATAATAATAATAATAATAATAATAATAATAATAATAATAATATTTTTTTTTCTAAAGAAATGTATGATTTTTTGTTTATTTATTTATCAGGAGTAGGGTCGAGAATAGTCATAACATGTATGTCTGTGTGTGTGTGTGTGTGTGTGTGTGTGTGTGTGTTTGTGTGTGTCTGTGAGTGTGTGTGTGTTTGAATGTGTGAGCCAGTTTAGAAGTCTTTTTAAGATACACACACACACACACACACACACACACTTTCAACCACATACTTCTTCACAACCATGACTAATGATTCATCTCAATAGGCCGGTTGTTTTCCAGGAGGCAATCAATTAAACCTTTTATGTTGTTAACTGTTATTTTTATTTGTGTTTAATTCATTGTCCCTGCAGGGCATTAAACATTCACATAATGCAAGATTGAAGGGCCCAAAGATCAAAAAAGCAAAACTAATGAAATGTACAATCAAATAAAGATGAAGAGCGCCGATTTGTTTATTAATGGCAGAAAAAAAGTTGCTATTACCAATTTGAACAAACCCCTTGCACTCAACTTATAAAGTAACTTGTTTCCACACAGTGTGCCACCTTTGTGAAATAGTACACTTTAGCATACCTTTCTAAAGAGCACTTATGGAAATAATCAAATTTAAAAGCATAAACCTTATAAGTGCAAACTAAATTCAATATTTTCAGACACTTAACTGAATGTTATTTACAATTAAATATGAATGTGTTATGGTTTAAATGTATATTAAATGCAATTAGTTGAACAATTGCACTTTATGTACTTTTTAATGTGTTTTTTTATATATTTAATACACTTTTAAGATTCAAAGTCCACAACAAATGCACATTTAATACAATTATGCACATTTCTTTTTCACAAGGGTATAAACAAAAATTATGCAGTACATTAGTACAACTGTATTGACTTTTCAGTTGTTGTACTGTTGCAAAGTAACATACTTAAATGTCATTAGACACACACACACACACACACACACTGGTTTCTCATAGGAATATACACGCTATCATTCTATATTTAATCTTACAGTCTGGACACCCTGTTGGATCAATGCATTATTGACTGTTTTAGTATTCTGCTCTTTGTGGTTGGTTTGATGACACCTGGCCAGGAATGAGTCTTTAGAATCATTCTGGAACATACAGCAGCTCCTCAAAGCATGGTATGGATTACCGTTTCCCTATAACTGACTATTGTGACTTGGTGCTTCACCTCCACTCACTGTGATTGGTTCAGCTGTGGTTGCTGTAGTTATCGGTATAATGGCCCTCTTTACCAGACCTGAGAGAAATGATGGCACATTAACAAGCCTCCATTTAAGGACATTCAAAATGCTTTATGTTCAGAAGTGCAGTTAGTTTTTCCAGCAAGGTTCTACAGTTTACGTTAAATATTAGGTTCAAGTTCAAAATCACAATAAAAAGACATCACAAAGACAACACAAGTACTTGCGCATGAAAGTACTGAGTAATATTAGATGATGAATTTAATATGAGTTAAGGTTGTTAAAATTTAGGTTCAGAGTTAGTATCTTTTATTGCATGTAAGTAATAATAAGCTCATAAGTAAGTAGTAATCAGTACATAGTACAAACATATAGAAAGGGACTATAAAAATAACTGTACCAAAAAGTCTGTAATCAATTACTCATTCTCATGTCTCTAAACCTGTATGACGTCCTCTATTTCTCGCGCTTTATGTCTATGCTTTAAAACATCTGCTGGCAAAGAATGAATTTGCATTTTCATTAAGTCTGCCTGATCCACGCAGCAAACATATTTTGTTTGTTATCAGAAAATCTACTCTAGAGGGACTTGGCTGATGTTATTGATTCTATTTGGAAGTCTACCGGAAGTTAAGTTAGGTCCACAACAGCGCGCATGCGCAGTAACGTGTGTTTATGTTGTTGCCGTTGAAACCGTCTATAAGCCCTTTTAAACCATACAATATCAAAACCATCAAAATTAATGCCAAAAATTCTAAAAAGTTTAGCTTGGAACCATGAAACTATTGAACATAGCTCTCAAATGGTCCATAACATCAAACATCACACTAATGCGTCTCGCCATTGATATCCAACCTGAAGGGGGTGAGTAAATAATGTAAATTTGTGTGTGTGTGTACTTGTTTATGCTACATTGTGGGGACCAAATGTCCCCACATGTACAGTAAAACATTAAATTTTAGACATGGGGGGTATGTGCAACAATGAAAACAGGTTTCCTGTAAGGGGTAGGTTTAGGGTTTGGGTTGTAAGGGGATAAAAAATATAATTTATTCAGTATAAAGTAATATAAGTCTATGGAAATCACCCACAATTCACAGAAACAAACGTGTGTGTGTGTGTGTGTGTGTGTGTGCGTGTGTGAACTATTCCATAAACAAAGTACTCACTACTTTGATGTTTTTTATGACCTATGGGTATATGGCAACATTACAAGTTTCCAAAACTGAATAAATTAGATGAGGTACCACTTATATGCCAAAACAAAACAAAACAAAACAAAAGTCTACAAATTGATTAGTTTTAATAAGAAGCATTATGTTTAAGAATATATAACCAGGGGGCTCAAACCACATGTGGGTGAAACTCTTCCTCTATTCTGTGTTCGGAGTGATGAGCTGTCAATAGCAGACACAATTTATACTCTGAAAAGTGGCAAGCTGGCCAATCCAATCTCCATTAGGTAATTCGGCAGTACGCGGGGCTGTTTAAATGTGATGTCAATAGTGATTGTGCAATTAAGTGCTTTTATTGATGCCCCATTAAATTACCCTTTAGATGTTATAAACTCCAGTCTTTCCAGCTAGTAGTGGCACAGGGCTCTTCCAAAACATCAACCACATGGCTAAATGGACTGAATAAGCTGGAATAATGAGCCAAAGATTTTACAGTTCGTTTTGTGAAAAATCAAGAAAGTAATTTCTGCCACTCACTTGTTAGCTTGGTTCTAGTTACTTTCTTTGGTTCAAATAGGCAGCTACTCTCTAATCCAGCTTCTTGAATGCAATCTACATAGACGTTATACAAATACAGCTCTTCTCTCAATTGATTTCATTAGAGTTCGACATTAGCATGTTGCTAAGATAGCAGCATGATAATTTAATAAAATACAAAGCACACAAAATTGTCTGATAAATATTTTTGTATAAATCAAGTGTTGCTTGTCCTCAGTCAACATATTATGTTTACCACTTGATATTGATTAACATCGTTTAATAGTGCAGTATATACCAAAACACTTCTTGCAGCAACAGATCACTCTCTATTTTTGTCAACCTCAGTTTATTCTAAACCTATATGACTTTCAATTTATTACTGTACACAGAAGGAGTTATTTTGAAGTGTTACTGCTTTCTATTTTTCATTCAGTTATTATGAATGGACAGAAACTGGTCCATATGCCTCCATATTCCAAGTTTTCCTGAAAGGTTCTGAATAGAATACAAAATAGAATACAAAAATCAATTGTATAAGGTGTTTGAACACAGTTGTGTGGCCGCAGTGTGTGGAAAAAAACAAACAAAAAACAAAAAACAAAAAAAAAAAAAAAACAGCCTATAATAGTCAAAATCCACCCACTCATTTTTTTATAATCCCAATAATTCATTAACAGTCTCTCCACACAGTTCCAGGTTCCTCCAAGAGGGTCTGGCTGAAGACTTGCAATTGCGCTTTCAGACTTGCATCCTCATATTTGCACTCTCAGACACTTGCGCTTCCGCTAGTAACATCACTCACAGTCTTTTTTGTTCTGTTTATTGATTACTTTTTGACTGAATCTCTTAGTCCGTTATTATGCCACATTAAGCATTTTGCTGAATGGGAGGACAAGTTTGTGCATTGTGTTGATGGCCATCTGCTTTTGGATTTGCGGGTTTTGCCTTTTTCTTGCAGGACCCTGTACATTATAGTACTAAATTAGTTTTAATAATTTAATCACCACTCACTCTCCATTGGCAATATGCACGATTTGTGGCCATTCCAAGTGACGTTGTAATTTAGTTTTATTTTTTCTTGTTTTCACCACCTGGCTTCTGTGGTAAAATATTGAGAGATTCAAAATAAAGTAAAAAAAATAAAAAAGACTTCAAGTGATGTCACTAGCGGAAGTGCAAGTGTCCGAGAAGTGCAAGTCCGAGAATGCATTGCAACTCTGTAGCTGAAAGTGCAAGTGCAAGTCTGCAGCCAGACCATTCTTGGTTTCTCACTACTATGACGACATAGTCGGTTAAAGTCTCGGCCATTTGTGACGCTCTATGCCCTATTTGCACATACACAGCCCTGAGTGAGAAGCTGCGGTCTGCCATTACTGTTTTCTTGCTTTAGCTGCAAGAGATAAAATGCCAGCACCAAAGAGCCATTAAAAATGTTGTGTGTTGGGATGCACCAACGAACATAGGAGTCTCCATAGTCCACTAAGGACATGGTGGTTAACTTTAATTTTCGAAGGAAATGTCCTGGAAAAAAAAATGGAAAGGTCCTATGCATTTGTGCTAACATTTTACACCGGACTTTCTCACAAACGAGGGTTAGTTCAGCACTGGAGTAGTGCAAAAATTGTTTATGAAATAGGGATTGATACACTCTAAAAACTGCTGGGTTGAAAACAACCCAATTTGGGTTATTTTGGCAACCCAGCGCTTGGTCAGAAAAGGACCAACCCAATGCTGGGTTATTTTAACCCAACCAGTTGGGTTATTATGTTTAATCCAGAATGCTAGGTTGCTTTTTTAATGGTGTAAAATGACTACATTTCTAGCATAAAATGAACCCAAATTAAGCTAGGCATTAAACCTACAAATCTTGTTCATTTTAAAATAACTTTACACAAAAATAATAACTATTTTCATCATCTTTTTACCAAAACTGATAAAGAAATGAACAAGCCCCATCAGGGGAGCGTTTCCCAAAACCATAGTTGCTAACCTGTTAGGAACTTAGTTGGTTGGCAATGGGAAATTGCACTGCAACCAACAAAGTTGCTAACTTAGCAACTATGGTGTGGGAAACACACCCCAGCACAGCATGTGGCATCTTCTACATCATCCAGGACAGCTTCCTCCTTTAAAGGTCCCCTTCTTCATGATCAGACATGAACAGACATGACATTCACATGCCTCACAAATGTTCATGTACGTGGAGGGCTGCTGAAGGGTTAGTTCACCAAAAAATGAAAAAGGTCATAATTTACTCTCCCCCATGTTGTTCCAGACCCACACAAACTCTGAAAATTTTTGGAACACAAATAAGTATATTTAATATTCTCTTAATTTTTGTCCTCTGTTGCTAGTCTGGTAGACCAATATTTAATTTTGAACAGACATGTTTGCCATCATATAATTTAAGAGTTATTCATATATACATATTGGAATGGATTACTTCTACAATAACTCTGTATTTATGAGGCTTGAAATTACAGATTATCTAGACTCTCAATGGATTAAAAATAATGAGAAAATTTAAAATATATCCATTTGATTCACAACAGAAACATTTATTTTCTAAAAATAATTTACATAAATCTCAAAAGAATGATGCTCTCCTATGTCCCTGGCTTTCAACATCTACAAAAACAAACATTATTGTACTCTTAGTAAAAAAAAAAAAAAAACTGATAACATGAAATTATGTTAAGTTCACTTAGGGTTGGGTATCGATTGTATTTTTTTATGATACTGGTGCCAAATCGATACTTTAAAAATGGTACCAGTGCCTAAACGGTGCCTGAACCGCTACTAAAAAAAAACAACAACAAAAAAAAACCAACACATGGATAACATTAAAGAACATTAAAAATATTTACAATAAATGAACATAGTATGTAAATGCTCCTCAGATGCTCTCATTTTCTGAGTTGTGCTTCCCTTAATCTAAGGCTAATACGAAACAATATTAAATACAAAACCACACATAATATTTCGCCTGTATCTCTGTCAATTACTCTGAAATTGAGTGCTGTGTGTCACTGTCCTCAATCAGTTATGTGAATGACTGTGGTGCAATGTATTGTGTTTTATATTAAATATTACAATTTCAAATGAAAATACCAACATGATCGTTTTATAAAGTATGCGTTCATATGTGTTAAGGGAGGAGGAAACAGCGTTGGTGTGAAGAGCATAGGGTTGCCAACCTTCAGCAAATTCATAACTTTCCCATTCAGTCCTACATCTGGAGATTTTTGTGTTCAAAGGGCAGATGTGACCTCTAGATATTTTAAACTGTGCAGGTATGTTTACCGCATGCTGCGCTCATGTGAAAGGGCTTCAACAGCACGCGCTCTGGAGACTCCGTCGATATGGAAACAAAGATGCCAAAATCACGCACAAATGAAATTCTCTTCTTATCAAATTGATTTCATTATAATTATTATTTGTATTATAAACAGTGCAGACTACTTTTTGTTTATTAAAATATGTGTTGGCCTTTGTAAAATATGGGACAAAATGCATAATTTTACTATTAAATATGGGAACGGGAACACATCGAAAACTTTACACTACATGGGAAACTGACTGCTCCCTCGTGACCTTTTGACCTTTATTCATGAAAAAGAACTGCACAGATACATACTGTATATTATAATCTTAACCATAATCTATCGATAAACCCACAAATTGTGTCCTTTCTACTTCTGTTTGAGTCCGCTTGCTCTGCGCCGCTGTGGTCTGCGGATTGAAGAGCATGCTTAAAGACAGTGAGGAGATGAAGTATGATGCCATTTCATATGAAATTAGGTGACTGACCCTGGGGCAATCACAAATTTGTGTACAGTTTATGGTTCTAATTACTTTAGCCCCGCTTTTTGGAGAACCAGGACAAATATTTCAGTCGATCGCTCAGGCATTAAGTGACACCGATATGAGCCACCGAAATCTGCGTTCTGATTCAGTTCGGTGCATAGGTGCCATATTGGCACCAGGTTTCGGTACCCAACCCAAAGTTCACTTGCCTTAGATTGTCTCTCCATCTCTTCCAAATAAGCTGAGAAAGTATCTTCTTCACACAAGCTGGCTTCTATGTCCTTAACTCCACAGTTAGTTTGAGTTCTGCTAAGAAAAAAGGGACATCAATAGTTAAAATATGTACATGTAAAATGGCAATTTCAACAAGCTATAAAAAATTATGTGTGGGGTATTTTGGGATAGAACTTCACATACACGCTCTGGGGACAACAGAGAACAATTTCAAATATTGTCTCAATGCATTCTAACCACATTTAAGTTATATATTGTATTTAATCAAATAGCAGAATTAAATGTATGTCAATATATAATAATCATTTTCTCTGTTGATTACAAGGAAAGACAACTCATCAGAAATTGTGGATCAGTTTTCATGGCCTTAGTTTATTAGTTTTCTTTGCTCTTCCAAGATTTATAATTGCAGTTGGCAGGTGTTTTATTTTTTTTTTCAACAAACCAAAAGATGTCAAATGAAGTGCATTAATTCATAATAAACCGCACCTAATGTGCCTAAAGGGAGGTAAAATGTAGTGAATTGATTCATTTTTGTAAAAAAAAAAAAAAAAAAAAAAACATTTAAAATATCACAAACGTTTTTTTCTCACTTCCACTAGCTGTCATACACAGAAGCCATTCTCTGCCCACTGTCATCCTAAAGCTTGGAAGAGCAAGGACAAATTTTTATATTACTCCAATTGGATTCATCTAAAAAGAAGAAAGTCATATACACCTAATCCTTGAGGGTGAAAAAACATGAATGAATTTTAATTTTAGGATGAACTAACCCTTCAAAAGTGACATGTAGTCCCCAAACTAAAGTGTAACCATTTTGTTATTGATAATTTTACTCAATATTGGGTATGTGCTGATACACTATAATCACTGTAATCAAAATATGCACAGACTCAGTCCAAATGAAAAGCTATTGCATAAATGAATAGCGAGGTGGATGAGGGTTGAATCACACAGATAAGGACAGACACAAATCTTGTGACTCAGAGTCTTCATTGTGTATGTATGTGTGTGAGCTGGTCTTCAGTTTCATCCCCAGGAGTGGCATCCCTCCACATCCCAGCCTGTCCATCGACCAGTATGCACAGGGGTCGCCGTGACGACCAGGCTCCAGTCGCCACGGAGACGGACAGACGACCCCGCCCTAGCCCCTGCGCTTTCTCGTGTTACAGAGAGGCACGACCCTGCGCCTGCCATAAGGTCACGGGCCACACAGTCCCTCTGGTACCCTGGCAGTGGCCAAATATCTTGCACTCTGTCCACCTGCCAATCTCCTCTGCTCCACAGATGGCTCCATATTTCAGATTTATCACCGAAAAGCAAAGCCCTTCTTTAAAGGTCAGCCTTTTAAAAGCTGTCCGATCAATGGGACTATTCCTGCAGGTGTGGTCATGTGTAGTATGTGTGTGAGTATGTGTGCTTGCTGTGTGTTTAGTACAAGTCAGATTTTTTATGATGGATGAATGTTGTGTCTTGAGGTGCTGTATCTTCATAATCTGCCTGACCCCTTTGCCCTCCATCTGACCATCTCCATGGCCTCACGCTGGACCAGGCTACTAATAATATAATAAATACTTTAGAATGTCATTAGCTCATCAAATTTATGTATATTATCTCAAATCCTCCGGGTTTTTTCGGTGAGCTCGGCGAGAGTTATTTTTCAGATGATCAATAACTGAATTGCTTTTAGTTTGGTGCAGCCATGGGTGACATCTGTTCACAAAAGCCTAACAGACTTCACGTCGCTGACACAAACCGCTTGAATTTCACCAGCTACAGTCATCATTAAAGGAATAGTTCACCCAAAACTAAACATTATATCAACATTTACTCTCCCTCATGTCGATCCAAAAGGAACACAACATAAGGATTTTGAATAAATGTGATGGTTGCTATTTTTTATGCAGTTGCAATGAATGAAGATTGCATCTTTCATACTTCAAAAAGCCCACACAGCACCATAAAAGTATCATAAATGTGGGCTATATGACTTCTGAGGGTAATGGTCAAATTAATGGTTCCAGACAGGGATCCTCATTGCCAAAAAAAAAACAAAAACAAAAAAAACAGCCTCATTCAACAAAATAACCAAAACCCACAACAACACTGAACAAGCAAATTAATATAATGAACAATCTGATAAAAATTACAAATTATTTTCATGTTTTTGCCACAAAATTAAATTTAATTTTATATGAAAAGCACATATTCTTTTTCTCTCGCTCTCTCCCTTTAAAAAGCACACACATAGAGAATGCCTCTGTTGTTGGAGCAATTCAACATACAGTTCCGCTGTTAGTTGAGAGACTGCTCTCTCTCTCTCTAACAATTTCATTAATCACTGCATTAGTCTGCGATCAACGGCTCAAGCCTCTGTTACTAGTTCTAAAATGTCATTTTGGATTTAGGAGATGTTGGATGAGATGCATAAGAAATTAATTCGACACAAAAGACCATTTTGAGGACATCAACCTGAAAAAAAAGTCTTGTATGGCAGGAGACGCAAACGACAGACACAGTGGCCTCAGAGAGGCTTTTATTAACAGAAAATCAACACAAAATGTCCAACACCTGGAATAAAGAGCCCAAAGGGGAAATGGTGTTCAAAATAAACAGGGGATCTGGTGTCCTTGTTGTACTGCGGGGTTTGTGAAGGTGGGGCAGTTTTCGGGAAGGAACGGTCCAGCTAAGGAGCGGAGTCCAGTGGGCGCTCGTGCTCCCATTTCCGGCCCAGGGTGCAAGGTGTGAAAGCTTCTTCCAGCGGCATCATCCTTCTCTGCCCAGGGTGCATCCTGGCCCAATGTCCATGCAGTTTTCGTCCAGACCAAGGGTCCGGCGCCTTGCATCTTTGGTGGCACGTATATGCCTCAGCTCTCCCTTCTTGGACCCATGAGGACACCAACGTACATGCACGGGGGAAAAGACTGTTCTCTCGAGGAGAGGAGTGCTCAGCATTTCAACAGCAGTGATGATTAGGCTTCATTTGCTTCAGTTTTGCCTCATCACATGCCGTAAGAACAAGTTTATTCTGCGCCCCTCCTCAAGGGACAATGTGATGATGATAATTACAGAGAGGGCAGTTGACTTGTCACATCCTCCCCCAGGCTTCATCCTTCTTTGCCGACGTTGCTTGAAGGGACTAGATGGCATGGCATCCTGGCCCGACGTCTGTGTAATGGGTCGTGGTTCTTTTCCGAACTACGGGTCTGCGGGTCTCGTCACAACATTTACTGTACACATTTAGCCATCATAGCTAACTGCTCACTGGAAGGGGAGATTGTCATTGAATGAGTTTCTCACACAAATTTATGTTATGAATTCAGAGGACTTGGATTATATTGCTCAATGCAGCAATGTTATTATCCTTTTATGCTGTTTTATGTCGTTTTTGGAGCCTGAAGTCCTTATGTATCCCTGTCATTTCTGTGTACATACTGAGATACATATGTAGTAACAATTTGGTTTTCTTAAATACACAAAAGGTGAAGAAGATCATTCAGTGCTTCAGTTGTGTGTCCTGGTGATTCGCACAGATGCTGTTTGTCAGAATTATGTTAGACCTGCACGTCCAAACATTCCCGTTACGTTCCGCTAACCTTCCTAGACAGGGGCACAAAGGACATATAGAGTACTGAGTGGGAATTTGGATTCAAAAGCTTTTCTAATTGAATTCCCTGTCCGAACATTCAGGAAGCTTCTCTCTCTATCTCTCTATCTATCTTTCTATATGTCTCTGACTTGGTCACAATGTCATTGTGGTGCGCCTTCACCGTGGGGTTAATTTAATTGGTTTCGTAAATGCCGCAATGAATTTGTTCAGATTCTTTAAGCATTATTATTCCTACAAGTATTAAATATGAACTTTCCAATAGGTTAATGCAATATTACAAAAACATATGGTTGTTTTAGTGATGATACACAAAAGACACTGTCAAACTAGCCCATTGAATTAATGCAAACGTTGTGTTTATATTGTATATTTCCAGTGACTCACCATATTTCTTAAATAGATTTCATTATACAACAAGAGAAAATAACTGTAAACAGTTCCCTCGGCCAACATATTTCTCAATAAAGCAACTGTTTATTGAATAATGTTTTAATTAGACCTTTTTCATTATAATTTCAGGCTCCTACCTGTCAGTGTTTAAAACTACAGGCCCCATTGATGTAGAGTTCAGCTGGAGTTTAAAGAGAAACAGCGCATACTTTGCTAACACAATAACACACATTTATAACAAAATCACATCATACACAAGGGTTGAGTGGATGCCAATTGAAATCATGTTGTTTAAGGTCAGACAGACAGAAAACCCAAACAGTGTGTCTGTCTGTGAGAAATTACTCCTTCCAAATCGTAAGACACAAATAGAGAGAAACTACAAACTGAAGACTGTCTTTCATGCTGGAGCTCTCAATGGAATTACAGTGGAGATATTCAGTTAGAATAGAATTTTCCAATGCTCTGGTTAATTTAAAGGTGATGTGTCTGCAATGCTTTGGATTTTAAAATACTTTCTCAAACCCCATTTTGGGAGAAAAGGTTAAACTGTGGTTTGCACTACACTACAGTTCTACTCTCTTTTTATTCAGAACATATGAACAGATTAGAAGACCCTAACAAAAACAGAACTGTCAATTTAATCAGTTCATTTAAATAGACATACACAGACAGACAGAGAGACCGAGAGACAGATAGATAGATAGATAGATAGATAGATAGATAGATAGATAGATAGATAGATAGATAGATAGATAGATGAACCTATTTTGCAGATGTTATGTCAGAAACTCACTTATTCAGTGATCCAAAGTAATGAAGAAAGTTACTAATGCAGAATTTTTATACGTAATAATGCCAATAAAAATCATATTTGGGTCTTAACTGTAAGTAATTTGTAAAGAAAACTTGCAGGAATATGTAAGCTGTTTAAGCCCATTTATGAAATGCATGGATATTTGCAATGGTATAGACAATTGTTTGGGGTAGCCTCATAAATCAGTAGTAGTATAAACCTTTTTAAGTCATATGGGTATATTGGTAGCAATACAACTTCATTGGGACAACTTTAAAGATGGGGTATATATTTTTTCAAAAACGCTTTAGAAAACTGATTCGGGCCGAGTACCAAAACAAACGTGTAGCCAATCAGCAGTAAGTGGCATGTGTACTCATGATGTGAAGGGTAGAGCGCTCAGTGCACAGGATGGACATTATAGAGATAGAGATGGCGGTTAAAAAAACAAAAGAGGAAAATGTTTATGGAACAAAAGAAGGCTTACAAAAAGGCAAGAAGTGGGAACCTTGAAAATAAATAAAAAATGTGTTTGATTATAATGTACTGGAATGTTTTAGTGCCTAAAACACAAATGAGTACAGTTAATTTCTACTTAACTGTAATTGAGATATTTGTGAATAAGATAAAGGAATACTGAGTGAATATGACAGTTTTTGTATTATTCCTCACCACCAGATATTTTAATAAAGGGGCTCACTATAGCTTTATTGCTCATTCAGCTTCTCAAAACATCCAAATGACTGCTCTCCAACATTGCATAGTCATGGATGAGACATGCAGATAGTAATGCACATGTGTAAAAGTCCGGAAGTCAACAGTAGACATAAATGCCTGAATATACATTTATTATATGCATTTAAATGGTTTAATTTTCACATATGTTCTAGTATCAGTGCACTGTGCTCACATTTATTTGTACATAATTACAAATAAAAAATACATATCAGCTTGTAACTTATATTGTGATCTTGAATTGCAGAATATAAAAACCCGATTCCAAAAAAGTTGGGATAGTGTACAAATTGTGAATAAAAACATAATGCAATGCTGAGGAAATTTCAAATTTCAATATTTTATTCAGAATACAACATAGATGACATATCAAATGTTTAAACTGAGAAAATGTATTATTTTAAGGGAAAAATAAGTTGACTTTAAATTCATGGCATCAACACATCTCAAAAAAGTGGCATGTGTGGCTGTGTGGCATCCCCTCTTCTTTTTATTACAGTCTGCAAACGTCCGGGGACTGAGGAGAGAAGTTGCTCATGTTTAGGAATATGAATGTTGTCCCATTCTTGTCTAATACAGGCTTCTAGTTGCTCAACTGCCTTAGGTCTTCTTTGTCGCATCTTCCTCTTTATGATGTGCCAAATGGTTTCTATGGGTGAAAGATTTGGACTGCAGGCTGGCCATTTCAGTACCCGGATAATTCTTCTACCTAGCCATGATTTTGTAATTGATGCAATATGTGGTCTGGCATTGTAATGTTGGAAAATGCAAAGTCTTCCCTGAAAGAGACGACATCTGGATGTGAGCATATGTTGTTCTAGAACTTGGATATACCTTTCAGCATTGATGGTGCATTTCCAGATGTGTAAGCTGCCCATGCCACACACACTCATGCAACTCCATACCATCAGAGATGCAGGCTTCTGAACTGAGCGCTGATAACAACTTGGGTTGTCCTTGTCCTCTTTAGTCCGGATGACATGGTGTCCCAGTTTTCAAAAAAGAACTTAAAATTTTGATTCGTCTGACCACAAAACAGTTTTCCACTTTGCCACAGTTCATTTTAAATGAGCCTTGGCCCAGAGAAAACGCTTGTGCTTCTGGATCATGTTTAGATATGCATTCTTTTTTAACTATAGAGATTTAGCTGGCAACAGCGAATGGCATGGTGGATTGTGTTCAGCGACAATGTTTTCTGGAGCGCAAGTTGTGATTTCCATCCTGATCCCAAAAACCACAGGCATCCAGTATTGTTTTCCTGGCATTGAGCCTTACGCACAGAGATTGTTCCAGATTCTCTGAATCTTTGGATGATATTATGCATTGTAGATGATGAAAACTTCAAACTCATTGCAGTTTTTCTCTGATAAACTCTTTTCTGATATTGCTCCACTATTTTTCGGCGCAACATTGGGGGGATTGGTCATCCTCTGCCCACCTTGACTTATGAGGGACACTGTGTCATGGTTGGTAAACCGTGATCTCGGGGTGTTTGCACTTTGTGGTGAAATCTGTGTGTTTCGCGTCTGCACTGATTAGCTTGTGGGCGTCTCCGTTTATTGTCATCAGCAACAGCTGCCACTCATTACTCATCCACTATATATTGGCTTTTCTCACGTTTTGTGTTTGTGAGATCATTGTTACTTGTTTGATGTGGTTTCCCTGTTCATCTGGCTTTAGTGTTTTATGTGTTTGGATGTCTGTGTTTTCCCTTGAACCTCATCCACTCTTCGCACGTTCACTCAGCCACGGACACTTACCTTCGGCTCTATTCCCCTCAGTTCCTGTGCCATCTTCTCCCGCTGCCTACACGCCGTCATCATCCGGACTACTCACCTTCTCTCCGCCATCATCCGGATTCCTCACCTCCTCACCACCACCACGGAGTGTCGTATTCTCAGCATCTTTGTTTGTTTGTTTATTTGTATTCATCTCATCACATTAAACTGTTAACTCGCATCTGCTTCCAGACTTTCCTTAATTGAGCACCAATACCCTCACGGATTTCATGCACCACAGCGTCAAAAGAATGGATCAGCAGCAGGAGATCATCTCGAACACCGGACGCGCTGTCCAAGTGCTGGTGGCACAGGTGTCCGAGCTCACCCAGCAGATCCATCAACTCACGTCTCCCACTGCGCCCATCACACCGCCTGCGCCGTCCGTCCCCTGGGAGATTCCCCAGGACCACTTCCGGCCAGAGCCGCGACATCCGGCGCCAGAGAACTATGCGGGTGAGCCAGCGTTTTGCAGAACTTTCCTAACTAAGTGTTCAATGCATTTTACCCTACAGCCCCGCACCTTCGCTACTGAGGATTCTAAAGTGGCGTTCACGCTCACATTATTGTCTGGCAAGGCTGCCTTATGGGGGACGGCGGTGTGGGAAAACCAACACCCGTGTTGTGCCTCGTTCCACGCCCTCTCTGAGGAAATGAGGAGAGTCTTCGACCGGGCCGCGACCGGCAGGGAAGCTGCTCATCGACTCTCGGAGCTCCGTCAAGGGTCTTCCTCAGTAACCATCTACTCCATCGAGTTCCGCACCCTGGCGGCCGTGTGCCAGTGGAACGAGGCAGCGCAGTGGCATAGATTCCTGCATCGGTTATCCGACCGTGTTCAGCAAGAGATCTACCTCCTCGAGCTGCCCCCACTTTCAACGGACTCATCGAATTGGCTCTATAAGTTGATGCACGGATTAATCGCCTGGGCCGCCAACCCAGTCCTTCAAGATCTGCCATCTCTTCTGTTAGGGGGCGCTTGAGTCAAGAGAACACGGTCGGTTCTGTCGACGACCATGAGCCCATGCAGGTGTGTAGAGCTCAGCCATAGACTTAGTGTCAGGTAAGTCTCCGCCTAAGGGCAAGTTATACTCTCTTTCTATTCCTGAGAGGGAGGCCATGGAGAAATACATTTCTGATTCCTTAGCCTCTGGGTTCATCCGTCCTTCCTCTTCTCCAGCGGGGGCAGGGTTCTTTTTTGTGGGTAAGAAGGATGGTTAATAATAATTAATAATAATAATTTTACTGGCCATCCCCTGTCTCCGCCCCTGAACTCAAGGAGCAGGAAGGCTTGTGATCGGATGCTGAAGTTGCTTTGTTTCTTCTTGATAGGTGAGTGATTGGTTTTGCTTTGTTTCACAGAACTAATATATGTTGTTAAAACACATATATGCATGTTAAAACACATATTACTACCAAAACATTTGACCTGTATTACCATAGTGACACACATTGCTTTCACTTATTGATGACATTATACCGTGTATCATATCGTTGGCTAGGTTGCATGTATGTGTGGGGTAAAACTATCAAAATAGGGGCGATACCCTTGTGGGATAGGGGTGTGTTTTTTTTTTTTTTTTTTTTGGATATTTGAAATATCAACATTGGCTACCAGAAATCACTAACCCCACCTTTAAATTTGATTTTCTCTATAGTTAGATTTTTTTTTTTTTTTTTTTTTGCACCCTCAGATTCCAAATTTTCAAATAGTTGTATCTTGGCCAAATATTGTCCTATCCTAACAACCCATACATCAATGAAAACTGTGTTTATTTAGCTTCCATATGATAGCTAAATCTAAATTTTAAAATAATTGATCCTTATGACTGGTTTTGTGGTCCAAAGTCACATATTGGCTGTTTATTAGTGCTTATACTAATACTTGTATAGCTAATACTTGTAGGCCTACTTAGAACACATACTCTGTATGACCATATTCTCCATCCCAAATCGTACCCAATACATAAATTTAACAACTACCTTACTTGCTATTAATAAGCAGCAAATTATGAGTTTATTGAGACAAAAGTTGTAGTTAATGGTTTGTAAATAGTGAGAATTGGACCTTAAAATAAAGTGTGACCAACATTTTCTACAGGTAAGCTTGAAATACCACTTTTTTAAAGTTTGTGGAAATCTACTCAAACATGTTGTAATCGTGTTCAAAAGACTGCAATGCACTATACAAGTCATTATTCTTTTAGTGAGGAGGGTTTGAGCAATATTCAGATTTAAAGTTTTTAGCATTAGCAGTGTTTGCATATCTATCTGGTGTTTTGAACATGCTTAAAGGCAAACCATTGGCAAATTCATTACCATATCACAGGAACATGGCTTGTGTAAAATTAGCAACTCAATATTCACTGTTTGATAACACAGTCAAGCCAAAGTATGAAGTGACATTCAACCAAGTATGGTGACCAATACTCAGAATTTGTGCTCTGCATTTAACCCATCGAAAGTGCACACAGACAAACTCTCTAACCACTAGGCCATGACTTCCCCTTAAAGATACATTTACTAGCACAATGTTGTAAACCCCAATAAATATGTGTGAGTCTAAAAAGTGTGTCTATCAGTAGATAAAAGAGATAAACGTGTCAAGAAATGTATCAACAGCAATGACTACCTTAATGAAAATCTATCAAATTAAAGTTATAGCTTAGATCGGCTTTTTCAAATATATATTTTAAATTAAAACTGTAACATACAATTTAAGTGTATTGTAACTTATTCCCACAAATTTCTCCTGTGAACTGCTTCTTTTTGATGATAGTTTTTAGTTTTTTAGATTTTTTTTTTCTTAAGGCTGCAAAGTGTGTGCCTAATTCACACAATAATGTTTGCAATATAATCATCCCTCCCCCTACTTTTTGAGAGGTCATGCTGCATCGCCTCCCTTGTTTAAGGGTCAAAGTTCAACTCTTTTTAAAAGACTCTGTAAAATCTACAATTAATTACTAATACAATGTGCCACACGCTACATCAAAGACTGCTGACTGGTTAAAACCAGATATAGCTAAGGCAAGCAATATGTTTGTGGGTTCTTTTGAAGTCCTTATGTAAATATAGAAGTGTGCGAGTCAAGTAATAAGACTCAAGAAGCTGCGTCCATCAGAGATCTTACTATGGTTAAGGGGATTTGTTAGGCATGACAGTAAACAGACTCTATTAAAATCAATGCAAAGCCAGGCCTTGAGTGAATTTTTAGCTTTACTTAAAAGTGGTGACAACAACAATATGGTAAAAAGACAATAATGTGAATATAGTTTCAGTTCACATAGAAATATATTTCAAAATTGCATAATTCAATCATTTGGCAACGTTGATTTTTATGAAGCAATATATTTTAGTATTCTTTCAAATAAATGTATAACTCAGATAGTAATAAAACAATGCAGAATTAAATAAAACATTA
Organism: Carassius auratus; assembly: GCF_003368295.1. Taxonomy (NCBI): domain Eukaryota; kingdom Metazoa; phylum Chordata; class Actinopteri; order Cypriniformes; family Cyprinidae; genus Carassius; species Carassius auratus. The sequence goes on along the minus strand of NC_039260.1, from coordinate 17,337,327 downwards.
ATGCAATATAACTAAATATATGCTGTGTTCCATGGATCCAAATGAATCCTGGAAAACATATTGGAAAAGTTAAGTTGATCTCATGATAAAACATAAAGTTGCAATTTTATAAAAAATTGTATACATTCCTGGTTATAACATTTTAGTTATTTGCTAAAATGCAAACAGTTTCAAAATCTCTTGAGAGTTTATTTGGATATTTTAAAAAGCATCTGAGGTAATGCCACACTACTAAATCTTTATAAGTTCCCAGTTTTGCTATCTATTCTGCTTTCTATCATGAAAAAGCAACAGACTCATACAGAAGGCTGTAGAACACACCATGGGCAATGCTGAAGCTTCTCTCTTCATCAGATCTCTATTACAGCGTTGCACTGCTTATTCGTTAGGACACATTTAAAGCAGCCAATAAAATAACAACTAATTGGCAATCTGCTTAATTAAAAGCAGCCTTTGTTGTCACTGTTACTAAGATAAATGAAATAATCAGCTTAACACTAATGAGAGATTATCTGATTATAGGCTGCTATATATAACAAGCCGACTAATGTTAGAAGAGGGAGACAAAACTGTGCATGTGTGAGTGAGACACACACACACAAACACAGGAACATCCACAGAGAAATGCTTTTACAGATTCAGACTCCAAATGAGAACAAATACAATCAAGACTAAAGGGTTTGTGTTGATGTACACACATGAATTGCAACTTAACCATTACAAATTTGTAATTACAAATATATTTAAATGCATGAAATACAAGTTTGAATATAAATGGCATTTAAGTGTATTTCAGCTTTTCATAATTGCATAAAAGGACATTTGGCAGTGCACTTAAACCACACAGTGTTTCTAAGACAATAGAAGTAATTATGAAATATAAAGATTTACTTAAGTTGTACTTAAGTATTTCCAAAAAAGAAAAAGAAAAAAGAAAAAAGAAACACCCTGAAGTTTAGCTAATTACATTTAATATATAATTTAAGCTGTAATATAATTTTATTTAATTGCAATTAACATGCAATTAAGTGTCTGAAAACATTAAATTAATGTTTATTGTAAATATTAACTGACTGTTAGCTTGTGCTTAAGTAATTATAGTTAATTAGATAATATCAGTCTTTGATGATTTTGTTAAGAATTAAACAGTTACACTTCACTCAGTTTACAAAACATTTCCTGTGGCCCTAGTCGTAAACAGTTAGAATAGTCTGCACTTTTGCATAATTTGCATCATGTCTTTATTCTGCAATAATATAAGCCGTTATAATTAGTATGTGGTGTGAGAATATCCATGCAGTGAACGTGGCCTTTAATATGGTCATGTATGTGTAGACGTGTGTGTGCAGTACAGATTGACTGCATGGCATTATAACGCTCTGCTCTGATACACTGAGCTGTTGCTTTGATCAAACTTTCATCAAAAAGCTTTAAACCCTTCCAACAATCAGAGCTGCTAAATATGGGCCCCAGTCAAAGTAGTTTAAAAGGGCAGACACACACACATATGAATGCACAGACACATCTGTGCTATTGAAACACATTAGAGTTGGTGAGACTCACATCACCTAAACAACCGAAAGTTTAGAACATGCCAGCATTTCAAATAGTGCTTATGCTCCTGAACATTGGTGGAAAATAATAGTGTAGCTTTAAATTGTAAATTGTAAAAAGTAAATTGTTCAAGTATCTGTACTTTACTGGAGTAGTTTATCTTAAGTAACTTTTACTTCACTACATTACAAAGCATAAGTTCGTACTCATTAATTCACTACATTTCATAAAACATATGGATACATCTTATCTAATCTTATATATCACATGCTCTGACACACAGAAGCTGTGTCTGATTCAAGAACGAACTGATTATTTTCAATTAACCTTTTAAATTGGTTTGCAAATCGCACCAAACGATTCATTCAAGAAATAGAATTATCCGACTGCAGCTGTTTTCGAGTCGACAACTCACTGATTCAAATGAACCGTTTAGTGCTAGTCACATCAACACATCATCATCAGTGACTCTTTTGTCAAAACAAAACATTTAATAACACAGATTAAATCAAATAACTAATGCACGTTCAGATTCCCCGCTGCCGTAACGTTAACAGTTTTATAAAAATGCTACATGTTTAGCCCTATGTGGCTTCTGATTTTATATTGTTTATCAACAGTATAAATGTTTATATTGTTTGGATTAACTAGCCAAGAAGACAGATATGAATGTTTATTCATAACCATACTGAAACTAAGTAAATATTGGTAGCTGATGCCAACTATCTAGCTAACAAGCTTGCTGGTGAGGTAATATTTAGATATAAAGTCCAAATATTTTTATTCAACCACCTAGATAGATTACGTTTGGGGGAAAGGAAAGGATGTGATGTTCAGCAAATGGTAACTAGTAAATATCAAAGTGGGAAGTGATGTCATCTGGGGGCATTTGACAAGGTTTGAGAAGAAGAGAAATTCATTATGAAAAATATAATTATATTTTCCTTAAAATGTTCTTCCTAACTTCAGGCCTTATTCTCATGTCATATATAACTGTGAAGTTTTTTCTTACTTGTGAAAATCTGATGGTCAGATGTGATTCTGGAGCACAAAACCATTCTTAAGTCGCTGGGGTATATTTGTAGCAAAAACTAAAAATACATTTTATGGGTTAAAATTATAGATACAATTTCTTCCATAAACATATAAAATTTTTATTTTTAATTAGTAACATGATATGTCTGTTAGTTGGCAGGTCTTCTTTTGGAAAAATAAATAAATAAATAATAATAATAATAATTATAACACCAACTCTTTAACAAAACCTAGTGAACTGCCTATGAATGCAGCATTAAATCTGTTTTGTGCATTGAGGGTAATCCTATAATGCATTGCACAAATTGAAAAAAAAAAAAAAACTCTTAAATGATACATGTATTCCATTCAATACAGAAAAGTATATGTATATAAGTTTCCTTCCAGAGTATTTTGGTTGGCAGAGTTTGTTCGTTCAGATTTACCTACAGTAAATCAAGATCAGTCCAGCCCTGCACCACCTCAGACAAGCTTGCATATTTCTGAAAACCATTTATCACAGCGCTGCCTTGTGTGTCTGAGCTGGAGAGACAGGGATGGGAGGGAAAAGCTGTAATCAGCTAAAAGTTTCTAAGTTTTTCCTGGAAACAGAAATGCAATCGCTCATCCTCATTTCATACATCTTCATTTATCTTTTTTGCTCTTGTGATTTATCTTATCCGGAAAAATAAATAAAAAATAAAAAACATGATGTAGCACAAAAAGATGATAGCCACTAAAAATACAATCCAATATAATTTACTTTAATATTAATAAATTCTCAATTTTGTTGTTGGTGCTAGGTGGCTCCTTGCTGGTAAATTTGTCAAAAGAGGCCACTTCTCAGTCTGTATGACATTATGGTCTTCATAGATATAGCTTGGGTCCCTTCTTCAGTGTATGAGATACTTTTCTGTTTTATTGTCTGTAAATATTAATCTGATCACTTCAAAACAGTAGGATTTTCAGTATTTGAGGTATAGCACTATGAAGTGGTAATGCTGATTAATAAAAAGTGTACTATCAAAAACATGCTGACAGGAAATATCATTTAACACGTTGTCACACTGACATTCGTCCTTTCAAACACACGTATGATTACTTTAATATTACAAGCTCGGAAAACTGTCTCTCTGCTTCCGTATCCTGTTTCAAAGCTAAGCAATGTTAGACAAAAGCAGGTGGAATTTTTGATACAAAAGATTTATTTTGCTCTGGAAGTCACGTGGTCTAAATATTGTAATTGACCCCTGGTGTATTGATTTTCCAGGGTGCCTTGGAGCACGTCAGGCTGCTTCCTGCGATATAATAGCCTTAAGGACTCAGAGCCTGAGCAATACATCATCATCTGAGGGGAGGATGATGAGGACCAGAGGGGCTTTTCCTAAACAACGGGAAGAAGACTTGTCATTTCAGTAATATCATGTATTTATTATAGTTAGGAATAAAATACTGTGAGAAAGACAGACGAGATAATCTATCTATCTATCTATCTATCTATCTATCTATCTATCTATCTATCTATCTATCTATCTATCTATCTATCTATCTATCTAGATAGATAGATAGATAGATAGATAGATGTCATGACCCTTTGATTTTTTTCCAAAAAAGTAGATGCTGTATAGATCTAAAGATTTTATTTGATTTTATTTTTTAACCTGATATATTTTAACCAGGTAAGCACAATGTCTTGCCATGATTACAGTTATGACCATCTAAACGATCACACACACTCACAGCTTTATCCCTTAGGGGTTTGGTGTTAATTGTATTTATTGGCCTTCTCATTTTCAGAGCATCTAATTCAGCAGTGTGTGATATATCTATGGGCTCACATGCTGCAGGACGCTAGGATGTGTCTCTGGGATTTTTTTTTACTGGGGTTTTTTTAATGGTGAAAACACAACTGCTTTGTGCAGGAAGACACTAGAAATGGACACATGCACACGCTTTCGCACAGTCTCCTTGGAACCAGCTGAGGCTAGTTCAAGATCAATATTCCCCTCCCAGCCCAGCACCATTTAAAGAACCTAATTCAGAAATCCACCTTTCAGCACCATTCTCCCAGCCTCTGTCCCGCTCTTGTTCATGGGAAGTGTATTTTGAGTTGTATTCGGCTGTACACATACAGACAGCTTAGCTCTCAAAAGCAGACTGCTCATGCAAACCAAACACACAGTTTTTAAGTGATTCTGAGTGCAGATGCTGTGTTGTTTTGGTCCATTATACTGTTAGCAACTAAACATATGAGTGTTTGTTTAATAGAAAACAATGCTGACTGGATGATTGCAAGCCTGTATGGGGGGTCTTTTTAATATATCATTTTTTCTCCTACAAATTAAATGAAAACATTTCTTATATGTATATTTTTTTTTTCCAAAGTAAAGGTCCCAGTGATTTTATGTTAGAATTTTAGAGGAGGTCTCAGGTATGTCTCAAAAGTTGATCAGATGATAGACAGGTCACATTTATTTACATAGTGCTTCAAACATTACAGACCAAATGCAATTTCTGCCATTCAAGCAGATCTACATGCAAATATAAATATTCCTCATCATATTTTTAAAAAGCCAAATGAGAGGTTCTCTTTATAGCTATATTTTCTCATTCATTTATATTTCATTATTATTATTATTATTATTATTGAGAAACTTCTGAGATGCCTAAATAAGATGATACTGAACACTTCTCAAGTCACAAGCTATGACAGAGCAACATCTGATTTACCTGAGTGATACGACAAATGAATCAGACTTCAAGAAGCACTCACAAAATATATCTGACTTTAAAAATTAAAAAAAGTGATTTAAACAACCACCCAGATATTTTCCAGAACCCTGAAGCTTCGGAATCAAACCTACAAGCACACACACACACACACACACACACACACACACACACACACACACAAACACACACCTTCCTTTATTTTTTTGGATCAATCTTTGTATTCGGAGGCCACCTGCGGTCTCTAAGAACAGCAGCTATTGAAGGCCACGGAGTGTCCGACTGACAGCACCATGACACTGTGTCCTGTCACACACACACACACACACACACACAGAGAGAGAGAGAGTTACGGATGTGTGGAAGATGCTCTGTTCATCCTTTTGTTTCCTTTAGCTACACCCCATCCTCCTGTTCTCCTCCTTACAACCCCCACCACTCCTTCTCTCCTGTCTTTTCTGCAAGGCCTCATGGGACCAGTCTCTATCGCTGATGACCGCCATGGGCTGGAAGGGGCCTTGCTCCCTTGGCCCCATCTCTCTGTCTCTCTCTCTCTCTCTCTCTCTCTCTCTCTCTCTCTCTCTCACACACACACACACTCTTTATAGCAACACTATGTTTTTAGAGTTATTTGTTAAGGCATCATTAAAAATTAACATTTAACGAGGTAAGCAATATACTGTATCTAACATCATTATATAATGGATACTTGAGAATGAGCGTTTTGACTTGGTCCTGTAAGCAACCACCCAGAATAGAAAAGAAACCACCTTGAAAAAAAGGTGTGAGGATACTTGTATAACCATTGATTTAGTGGGTCTGAATGAGTGTGTATTTGTGTGTATGAAGCAAAAACTTCTGGCTCTGAGTATAAGAAGAGAGCTCCCTCTAGCCATAGTACATATACACAGCAGGAGTCTCACATTAACACTGCAAAATCAATACACTACACTACACTACGCGCGCACACACACACACACACACACACACACACAAACAGGATATTTCTCACATTTACTCCTAACAGTAACACACACACTCAAAATGGGACACTAGTTTTGTCACATATGTGGCAATGGACAGATCAATACACACAAGCATACACATACACTTAACCACAGTATACATAAAGCAATGTGTATGTAAAAAAAAGTTTAACCATGTTTAAGAAAACACAAATTACTGTCTTGTATAGATAGACGTTTTAGTATTAGCATATAGTCTGGACCACTGTCCAGATTAGTCTGGCCAAGAATTGGCTTAGAACTGTCCATGAGAACATCAGACTTATAGTTGACCAAACACAGTTCACTTAGTTGACATAGCTGATTAGATTTAATCAACTGAATGAGAAAAAAATCACTATAATTACTATGTAAATACTGTGTAATTGCATAACATAAGCATTTATTGTATTGTACTCATTGCAATTACACTTATTCATTCAACTGATCCTTTTAACGAAAGTGACTTAGAAATGAAATATTGTACAATAAAATATGCAGTATGCAATATCGAGTTTCAAGTAACATTATTGTTCATACATGTTATCTGCATGTAATTACACTTTACCTTTAAACCTATCCTCTACTCCTAAAATGACCTGCATTAGCAGTGATTTTGATTCTCTTGAACCTTTTGCAGAACCACAATTAGTCAGATATAAAATCATATATATATATATATATATATATATATATATATATATATATATATATATATATATATATATATATATATATATATATATATATATATAGCCATAATAATAAATAATGACTATACATTTCATGGAAAATTCAGAAAACCAGAAAATACAGTTCTGCTCAAGAGATATTAATCTTATGTAGTGGTGGTCAAGTCTCATTTTTGGCTCAAATATCAATTTTCGTCCATGACCTCTGTACACGATTATCCAAACACGATTTAGACTGTCCTTTACATTCTATACAGTACCTGCTGCTGAATCCATCTCTACTATGGCTGGCCCAGGTGGCCTGAAGAAGGCTGCTTAGTGAAAAGGGCATCCTGCTGAGAGCAATGCCTGATAGGAAAGTAAAGCTATTGCCTGAGGCAGTTAGCTGGGCCTATAACCGAACAAAGAGTCCAAAGTCTCGCCTGGCCGGCACTTTACAGAAGGAAAGTGACATGGTGGGAGGGTTGGCATATTGAGATGTATTTTCTGTATGTTTGAGAAGAATCTCTAATCCTATAGCTGCTTCAGGTGTCAGAGAAAATCTTTTGAGTCCTTTAGCCTGCGGCATGTTCATTACAGGACTGCAAGACCAACACACACTCACACACATGCTGCCAAAATAAAACTGAGCTATTCACTGTTTGCCGTTAAGTACTTATGTAGCAACACAACTTAAGATCTTGACAAGATAAAACTTAGGCGGGTGGCCACACACTAGGTGATTTCAAAACTAATTTGTACCCCCAAACGATCGTCAAAAAAATCCTCTGTTGTGTGGTGTCATTACGATTATTTATCTGCTACCGATCAAGACAGAACGTCGCTGAACTCAAATTCAGACTCTTGATCGGGCTGCCTCTAGCCTCTTTGTGCCTTTACAAGCACAAAACTTACATTTTTGTCAATTTGTATTGCTGCTAAAACGTTCATTTTAGATGTATTTTAATGTTTAGAATGTACTTATCGCTACAAATTTTTTTGCACAAAAATTACAATATTTACGTATCTTCTAAAGCAAGATATTAATATCAATGCATTTTTATAATTTTATCAATAAGCGATTTGGATTTTTAGACCTCTTAACATACCCCCAGACCTAAACCTACCCATTTTACAGCAAATATGCATTTTTATAATTTTATTAACAAGCAATTTAGACTTTTAGACCCTTAACCTAGCCCCAAACCTAAACCTACCCATTTTATAGCAGATGTAAAAGTATATAAAACACAACTGACAGAAATATGCAGGAAAATAATTTTTTTAGTAACAACACAGCATTAAAATATTTTTTATAGTCGCTAATTCCGCTCGTACCTCTTAACCGAAACTCAACTATTTCTGTACATATAAGAAAAACATGACAAACAAATGAATATAATAAAAATAATTTATAGGAGAAAACGTCAAAACCAGTAGGCCTACCAAAAAAACACGGCATGTCACGAGAGCCAATCAGTGTTTGGTTATCCTGCCATAAATCCTGTTGTTTGAAGCAGCAACATTTTAATTTGTAAAGAGCATGTCAGTCAGTACGGGCTTTGCAGTTTACAATCTCTGGACTTGCTGCTAGGGATGGAGATGAAGATCAACGAAATAAAGGCTTGAAATTGGGTCTGTTCCTCACAGTGGATTCAGGAGATTTGGACAGCATACAAATAAAAAATATTTTATTTCATAATCATGTTAGGTTTTGGTGTATATCATAGTTATGTCACAGCATGTCTGAGAAAACGCATTTTATGGCCCATTACATGACAAGTAAAGGTTGAACCATTGCAGAAATTGTAAGTTAATTATACGTTAAAAAAATAAGTAAAAAAAAATGTATTGCAATTGAAAACAAGGTAATTGAGACGACAACTAAAAACGACATATAAAATTAATGCCGCGATTTCAATATTCATAAGGATTAATTTTTAGGTGTTGTCAATATGTCAATTTTGTAAGTTTAAATGCTGAAAATACGTAAGTATTTGTATGTTAAATGCTGAAAAAACATCAGTTTTGTATGTTTCAGTGCCTGTAAAACCGCAAGTAAATGTATGTTTTATAGAACCACATTTTATGTAAGATACATATGAATTAGATCATGTTGGACTGTTAACAACCAAAGTCAGTCTCTTGATTTTGTTTTTACTCTATCATTATCGATTTAAAGAATGTCTTCAATGATTGAAACAAAATTATGTTTCAGTAATACTTTGCAACCACTGCAGTTTTAAGTAAATCAATAGTACAATTAGTACAACAAAGGAGATGTAGGAATAATTATTAGTTTTAGAAACTAGCTTAGCTTTTGCATTATCACTAACCTGTACAGCTTTAAATATTCCCTTTTTAGTAGAGTGAGAAAGATGAAAGAGATAGATGATAATTTATCAACAAGACTACCTTGGTCAACCATCTTCACCAGAAAGACCATGTAGGTCGACAACCTTTACCAACCATGTTTTGCTAGCGATCAACATGGTTTTAATAATCCACTAGCTAAACCAGCAATAATTCAGCACTAACCAGTTTAAACCAGTATGAAATCATGTTGGTTTAGCTGGTCTTTTCCACAGGAGGAGAAAGAAGGAGAGAAAGACTCTATCTTGAAGGAAAAGTGCTGGTGTTAGTGCTTAAACTTAATCCCCGAGAGACATGTAGGACTTAATAGGATAATCTCCCTCTTTCCCCTCTCATCCCTTTCTCTGGAGGCCTCTACTGTACAAGTCCACTTAGATCTGCCACAGTGAGGACGTTACAAACAAAATGGCAGCAAATCCAAATCCCTCTTCACCCTCTATTATCTAATGGCTCTGAAGGGGACCTGTGTGTCTCACCTGTCTTGAAAACTCAATTACCAGCCCATCAGGCATTGCTCAAAGCCACTGAATTTGACTGTAGTGCTGAACCCTGTTACAAAATGCACCCAAAACCAACTTAAGGTCGTAGTCATGTTTTGGAACATTGGAGTGGGTTTTTAGTTGGTCCAAAATGGCCATTATTTTGTGCAAGATTTTTACAGTGCATGATCAACTGAACTACCGCAGTCATAGCAGTCACCTGGATCCAGTACGTATCCAGACCAGATGGTGGATCAGCACCTAGAAAGGACCTCTACTGCCCTGAAAGACAGCAGAGACCAGGACAACTAGAGCCCCAGATACAGATGCCCTGTAAAGACCTTGTCCTCGATTACCACCAGGACAAGACCACAGGAAACGGATGATTCTGACTTTGCTGCAGCCTGGAATCGAACTGCTGGTTTCATCTGGTCAGAGGAGAACTGGCCCCCCAACTGAGACTGGTGTCTCCCAAGGTTTATATCTCCATTCTGTCACCGATGGAGTTTTGGTTCCTTTCCGCTGTCGCCCCTGGCTTGCTTAGTTGGGGTCACTTCATCTACAGCGATATCGTTGACTTGATTGCAAATAAATGCACAGACACTATTTAAACTGAACAGAGATGACATCACTGAATTCAATGATGAACTGCCTTTAACTGTCATTTTGCATTATTGAAACACTATTTTCCTAATGAATGTTGTTCAGTTGCTTTGACGCAATGTATTTTGTTTAAAGCACTATATAAATAAAGGTGACTTGACTTGACTTGACTACCAGGTTGTGGTGACCAGGCTGCACTGGTAGCCCCTTTTGATAAAGGGCCCATTGAAAAAAAAAAAAAAAAGAATCATACCATTTTGAGGTGGTCAAGCAGGTTTTTGAAACATGGTGGTTTGATGCTGGTACAAAGTCAAGTCAAGTCTGCTTTATTTATATAGCACTTTAAACAAAATACATTGCGTTAAAGCAACTGAACAACATTCATTAGGAAAACAGTTTGTCAATAATGCAAAATGACAGTTATCATTATCAAAGTAATCTACAAGCTTGGCCATATACATCAGCAGCATGTCAAACTGATCAACCATCCAATATTAGCTAGAAACGTGATACCATTCCCAAAATACAGTTACCTTACGTTTGATTTTAAAATCTGTTTTGGGTATTTTCTGGATGTATGATCTATCTGCTTTAATATTTTAGATATGCATGTAAACCATGGTCAGATGTTTTGAGGGATACTAAGTCCTGAGGTCCACTGCCCTTCAGAGTTTAGCTCAAACCCTGAAAAAAATCACCCACTGGTATCTTTCTAGTACAGGTGTTTGTTTAGGGTTAGAACTAAACTCTGCAGGACAGTTGCCCTCCTGGACAGAATTTGCCCACCCCTGTCCTAGGGCCAAGGCTGATCGGTTAGACATTGTAAAACCAAAAGATAACCCTGGAGAGAGATATTGATGTAAGCAAGACCAGATTCTTGAGGACTAGGAGTAGACACAATTCCATTAATTTAATCTCTTGTTGTTAAAGTTTGCACCATTCCACTGGTGCAAGTTTTGGCAATTATCTCAGAAACAGATGATCTCAGGATTGAGGAGCATATTTTGGATTTGTAGGCTTAAGTGAAAAGAATCAAAAGCCCAAAGCTGATTGACTGAGGATATACATGCAGCAGGTTAACTGAACTCCATTATCTCCTGCGACTTTGTCAGCAATACCAAGGCTTTAATTGAGAAATTGATAATTGATTTAATTTGCTCTCATGGACCCAGACTGCTCAGCTTGAAAGTCTGGCCAAGGAGCAAAATAGGATTTCCTCAAGTGGCTCTATTTTCTAAATAATCCCTAGCAATCATCACAGGAGTTGCTTTTCATCGAGGGGCTCTGGTAGTGGACTGAACAAGGACTATATTTCAGCTCTTTAAATTAGAGGTGCCTGACCAGCACACCAAGAGATTCATATCATTGAACAGCACAAACATCACTGCCTGAAAAATGTCCAGCTGACTACAAGCTGCTCTTGTTGAAACTGGGATACGGGCACTAAACCCCTTGACATAAAAATGAGCTCTCCACTGTGAGTTATCTGAACAGAGGATTTCTCCATTCTCTCTCTGTCTACCACACACGAGACTGCAGTAACTGTAGGCAATAGTGAACCTGAGTATCTTAGGGGGAAACAAAGAACAGGTAATTTGACAATCCAATCCAATCCAATCCAATCCTGAAATATATCACGTATAGTTTTTGAATTGCATTTCACATATAGGGGCCCAGCACAATATAGACTTAGCGGGAGCCAAATTACAAAGTACTGACCAGAATAAATACCATCAAAAAACACAGAATATTGCCAAGTCTTCCTTCCTTATACCTGAGATTGTAACTTTTCATTTGTGAGCACATTTGTGTAACCTGGCCCAGTTTTCCATTCATCCCCGTATATGGCAGCATGCCTTTAGGCTACAGAGAAAGTCTGCCAACAATGACAGCAATAGAATCATTCAAGGTTTGGGAATTTCTTAGAAATTCAGTGATTTCCCCTAAGCACATGTGGGGTTTATCTGTTTTGTCATTTTTTAATACCAGAATCATCTACACAGAACTGTAAGATGACAAAACACTCTGAAATACCAAAGTCAGACTGAGGGGTATGCTTTTCCTGTATCAGTAAAGGCCTTTTGAGTGCTTGGAGAGCGTGTGAAGTGTACTGTGGCCCAGATAACCCGAGGTGTGTTAGATGAGGCTGTTCGCCCGCAGCCACTCGTAAATAATGTGCGTAAGAGGAGAGAAGTCAACGCCAAGATCTTCTCTTTCCTCTCTGCTCTGACAGGCACAGCCAATCAGAAATCATTTGCTATCTCCCCTACACCCTTGGCAAGCCACATCCATTTCACTATTGGACACCGTCAAGGGCTGCTCGGCTATCTGATGTCGAAGACTCAGGTTATTAATAAGTGTCAGGGAGAATTGATGCGGCGCTTCTGGATGAATTCAGCCCATTCCAGAGCTTTGGGGAGATGTCCTGGGATATGCAGAACACAGAATAAAGTCTCGGCTGCTCCTAATGAGAAGCTTTCCATCATCCTGCTCTGTGCCATGAAACGAGCGAATATTTATTTCTGCAAATGAAAGATACTACTCATACAAAAAGCATGAGTGCATGAGCGTGGGAGAGCAAGAGAGGACCAGAAATCATTTCTGTCATTTATTGGGACACCTTTTTACATCCCTCTACAAAAGCCAGTGCCAAGTATCCTCTGTAGAAATAAATTTTATAGTTCTCAAATAAAAAATGAGTCATTGGTATCTCCAAAGCACATTATTTAATAAAGCCCTAGTGTTTCTGCCGAGCACGCACTGTCATTCATCATAAGTCTTGACTCTCTTTAATTAAAGTATGTCTCTGTCCAAGCCACTCATGGCTGCTGATGGACACAGCCAGTTTCAACTTATAAAGCTTTTCATTGCTACAGAGCTTAAAGACACTAGGACAGATACCCCTCCAAAGAGATGTTGAGTAAAATTAGATTTCAATTGCTGTCTAATATTTCTACTGAAAAACTTCTACTGGATGACAATTTAGCATTTTGAATGGATCTTTTGTGCATGTCTTTGAAGGAAATGCATGTGCACACAGGGAGGACATGCAAACTCCACACAGAAAGTCCATTTGACTTCAAACCAGGAAACTTCTGCTGAGGAAATAGTGACCCACATTCGTGACCCACTGAATTTAACAATATTTTTTTTTATGTTGTGTCTTAAACACCCTCTTCTTGTGAAACAGTAAATCCCAGTCAAGTTTACACTGCTTTATCCTTTAGTAATAGTGTATTTGCAATCATTACGTTTAATAAATTTTGAAACATTGGGATAATTCAGAGAGATAGACAGAGCTATAGCTAGATGCTACATACAGAGCCAGGAAAGGGACAAATTTGACAAAATCTGACAGATGAGTTTTACTTGTATTTTTTATAAAAAAAAAAAAAAATGTTTTAATATGATACATTTTGATTAGTCATTATATTAATCTGTTGAAAATGAAACAGCAGTTACACATAAAAAATACAGTCGTAAGGAGTCCAAATCCAAAAATTCACGTAACTATCAGTGGCACCCAGCCAAGATTGTCATCTCAGTCAAATGCTGAAAACATCAATACAGATATATCAACAGACAGTAAAAACAATTCTCTCCACTACCCATGCTCACAGAGGTTCCGTTTTTCTTTGCACACTGAGCTGTAATATATATTGAGAGATGATTTATCAGTGAGAGATCTCCAGATTTAATTGGGTTTGTGAGCAGAAAGAATTGTGCTCCATTAGTTCTGAATGGAACCTGGGAACTGCAATCACTCTGTCAGCAGCGAGAAGCACTAACAACAGGTCTCAAAGCCACATGAGAATAACCCATAGCTTTATTCATGTATGTAGTGCTCAGTGTTTGCTTTGAAACTGAACACAAGTACCACAAAACTGATATGCAAGCAAGCAAATGGATGACTGTGAATGTAAGTAAATATCTGACCATGGAGTACTATGATTGAAAACCTTGACTACCATTATAATTAGACTTCAGGGAAAAATCTAACGCTACAAAGTGCATGCGGCTTAGTTCAGGTGTGTGTGTGTGTTTTCATCTGCAGCCGTCTGGAAAAGGTGTCTCACATCAGCATAGTGAATATCCAGCAGCCTCGGACAATTCAGGAGGAAATCAATGCCTGCAGCGTGCTGACATTTCAATCCAAAGGTCCTGCATATTTGTTTTTCAGGATTTTGGAGATGATCTCCAACATAAAGTACACAGCAGTGCCCAGAGGAGGAACGACCACAAAGGAATTTTTCACTCTCATTTTCTCAGACCATAACACAACCCCCCTCCTTCCTCCCAACATCCCCCATTCCTCTTTTTTTCTCCCTCCCCTTACATCCCCTCGCTAAGACAATCATCAATTATCCTTATCCAGCAGCACTATCTCATCCCAGCTCATTTTGGAGATGAGGTTTCCATGCTGCATGGTTACTGTCCAATCCTCTTTCTGTCCATCACCCTGTTCTTCTTCCTCTCTGCACCTGGCCTGGGATTGACAGCCAGTGAGCAAATCAATAATAATTATGGAATTGCAGCGGGTGGTGTTGGTCGTGTGACTAGGCAAACAATAATTTGAATATGTAGTCAAGTACACATTATGGCCCACATCAAACACAATGCATTAATGTCCCAGATGGATTCATTTAGTATCTGATCAATGTAAGAATATATTTATTGTGTCAAGAGTGTGTTATTGTCACACCATCCGTGTGCACACAGATGGTGACCTTCAACACCACATGTGCTAGGCTAGAGTAATAACATGTATCTGGCAGAGAATAAAAAAGTGATTGCATGGCACATGTTTCAAACTCCAT
Organism: Carassius auratus; assembly: GCF_003368295.1. Taxonomy (NCBI): domain Eukaryota; kingdom Metazoa; phylum Chordata; class Actinopteri; order Cypriniformes; family Cyprinidae; genus Carassius; species Carassius auratus. The sequence continues at coordinate 17,322,082 of NC_039260.1, read as the reverse complement.
CCAAACTCATTCTTAATCTTGGCTAAGTATTCTTTGAAATTCCTGATGTTAAGTAGTTCATGTCCACATTGAAAGATAACAGTAAAATACTCTGCAATGCAACAAACAGTCAATCAGATGTTTCAAGTGCCACGTCTGGAAGGAAGCAGGCATCTTTCAGAGGATTAACAAGCTTTGGTCATCACCATCCATCTCCTTCAATGTAGAACCATAGAATCCTGACAATAGCAATCAGATGGTTCCCCTAAGTTCATTGCCAGATGCCAAGAACTTAAAGACTGACGCTGCACATCTGGAGGCCAAAAACACCACATGGGACCTCAAAGGAACTCACTAAAGACCGGAAAGCTTTGAGAACACTTGGTGCATGATAAGCTATCTAGCACAGGAGTTTCTATACCGGGGTGTCCAATCCTGCTCTTGCAAACCAACTTTGACTTAATTAAGCAATTTTTTCCCTTTCAGGAAAGGAACACTTTGTAAAATGCATTGTAAAATTGTAATTTCTTAGCGTCTATTTTCTTGCAGATTATTTATTTACTCAGCAGTCTATATGTGTGTTAAAGCCTAGCCATAAACGTAGTTCAATTCGTGTAATGAGTGCTAATGTCTCTTACACTCCAGTCTATAAGGACTGGGTAAGTGAACCAGGCTAAGAAAAAAATGCATAAAGAAATTGTTTAATTGATGATACACTACATGACTTTAGCAATTCACACACAATTATATCCATACTTAAAAACACATTATAAACATCCTATAAAAACAACAGGTAAAAATCAGGTAGTGTTTTAAAATATTTGTTCCTTTGACATGTCCTTGTAGATAGAAGACAACGTTGATGGGGTTTGACACACTATTCATACTGTATATGCAGGAAATTAAGCCTGGTCTGTGTGTTGTCTGCTGGAATCACGCAGATGTTTATCAATTTAAAACTATCAGAGAACAAAAAGTGGACACTGACCATGAAGGTACAGGCTTTCAGTAGTGTAGATATTTAACCAACAGAGAAGGGGATGTTACACCTTTCAATTAAATGTTCCAATTACAAGGATGTTATTGACAAATGCATTATCTAGTCTTTTACCACAGTCCTTAGAACATGCATCCTCATTGGTGAACAGATATCTTTGTAAGGGGATGTTGCAAGACTTCTCAACTTGTAAGTGTGGAGCACCAGTTTCACAGACGTCCCAGCACCTTCCCCATTGCAAACAGTGTTCTCTGATGTACAGTATTATAAACTTCAGCAGTAAATGACACTGGTTGTTAATATTAATGCACACCAGCTGTACTAGTCACCCCTGCATCAAATCACTTAACCATGTCTTCTCTCTCTTTCTCTGTCTCTTTCATATTTACCCTCTCTCATCATCTTATCTCTAGCTTCTTGTTGATGCAGTCTGGAGTGTTTTAGGGTCAGTAATTAATAGACTCTGGGCTCAAACCCATGAAGAACGCTGGAGGAGGTCTCTTTCCCGCTGATGGGTCACACAGTTTCTCCATGGCTCTGAGCAATCAATGGAGGTGATGGCAATCCAGTGGAGGACCAGAACCAACTCATCGATACATGCTTTGCGTCCAAGACCATCCTGGCGGGAGACATCCGGTGGGATGCTCTCGGGATAATGAGCAGCTAGTCTAACACACAGCTGGTACCACCACTCAGACCATGGTACAATATGCTAGAATATTGATTACCTTAATGGTGTGTTCAGTGAAGTGAAGAAGACTAATTTGAATGTATAAATTCTGTTGGGTGTAACAAAGCTGAAATATATTGCATTGACAATTTCAGTTTTGTTCTCTTTTAGAGGAACAATAGGGCAATGATTTTCAACTTATAATTATGAAAGTGTTCCATTGTCTGTCGCATGGAAGATCACATATTAATATACAAATCTATCTGTTCTGACATGTTCATATAATGTCATACAATTTTTATTTAAAAATTTGAAACTTATGTCACCTACAAGTTTTCAAGTTGTAAGTCCAACTTAAAGTTGCACTCCATTGCGCTTTTCCAAGTTGGAAATGTGTACTTACCAAGTTGAAAGGAACTCACAACGCCCCAGAATCACCTGGTCTCTCAGTTAGACGTCAGTGTTTTTCCTGTTTGTCTGAAGTTGAATGCTGATACTACAATAGAACAGTCTGCTAGGAGTGTCTACGAATAGCAGGAGCTGGGTCCTCAGGTCCAGCTAAAGGTCAGACCACTGCTGAGAGGCATGAAAGGGCTCATGCAGTGGCTCAGTGATGGTCCAGCGATGGCCCGGTGGGGAGTGGAGCATGGCGCATTACCATCAGTGCCACACTAGGTCAATAGCACTGTGGTTTCAAAAGAGTTGTGTCTGCTAAATCAATGTACTTGCAAAAAGATCAAACCCAGCATCACAATTGGGTTTTTTTCTGGTGATCTGTCTTTCTTTCAGTCTTGCCTTTCACCCTTTTTCTTTTCTAAGAACCGAAACATAAATACATGACTGTTGAACACCTTCAGCACACAGCTTGTTTTGTTAGTTTTGTTTCTGTTAGGTGTCAGTCAAAGTTTGAGGCACCAGTCTTTGTCCTGATATTTTTGGTTGGTATATTCGGTACGGGGATGATCTCTTAGGCCACACCTTCTCTTGTATTGATGATCTGTGCCCTTTCAATGGTTTCCCTGCTGCTTCAGGTTCCCGCCCCGCTGAGGTTCCATCGGACTGACAGAACTGCAGGGTTCTCTATACTGCTGCCCCGTAACTGTGCTTGGATAAAGGTCAGGTATTGTGCTTCTGTACAGGCTAAATGGGCTCCGTAGCCTTAGTTTCACACAGCTTTTAGAAGTCTAAACAAAACGGCCTACACAGGGGTGCAACTCTTTGGCTCAGATACATACAGAACTGATATCCTTCAAACTGTCTTTTCAAAAGTTTCTAAGTTGCTCAAACTATAAAAAATGGAAGCTGTGCTGTAGAGTGGCCACCTAAGCTTCACTTGACCTTTAGAATCAATAAAAATAGTAGCAAATAATGTCTAACATTGGGATCTTTCAGAATTATGCATTGAGGGAGGTGCAAACAAAGTCAGGAACAGCAAAACATTTGACAAATATCCTCTATATTTAGCACTAGTTACATAAGACTTTGAAAGTATCTTTTCTTGGTCATTAGGAATAATGACCCCATTATTTCACCCTGGAGAGGCTAAATTACTGAATATTTACTAGCCTTTGATATGTAAATGTGATCATGGTTGATTTCAGAATGACTCAGTTTTGCAGCTTAGTTTTCAAAACTGTTAATGTTTATGAATACACACACACACACAGACACACAAAATTTACAATTACATAAAATGTTATTTTTTATACTAGATATATATTCATTATAACCGTATTTGCCAAATACAGCATTATATGTTGCAATAGAAGAGCTTAAAACACTATGGGCAAACTGCTTATGATTCTCTTCCATTAAAAGAGAAAACTGATCTGGCTTGGAAATGTCTTGGCCCAATTACTCAAAAGAGAGTTTAACAGATGCAGCTCCAATAAAACTGTAAAGCCTTTTAATGAGGCAAAGCGGAATCAAAGTTTAGCAGAAAACTAGCAAGCAGGGCTTTGGAGGCCTGACACTCCGTCCCTGCAATTCATTATGGCTCCAAGCTGTCAGTCCCTGGTTCATCTCTCTAATGGAATTAGCCGCTGTCAGCCGCTCAGCCACACGACTGCATTAACACAATGGAAGGTGCAGATATATTTCCCTCTGAGTCTGCTTGTACTGTCCCTGGCCCATAAATTATGAAATGTAGAGCTGTAAAGGTCAGCAGAGAGATTGCTTCCTTGTAGTAGCGTGGATTCTGTATAGCAGCGAAAGCTATCATGTTGTATTCATCGATCTTTTTTTATAACATTTATTGGAACAGAACCTGTTTGTTTAATTGAAATGTTCATTGATAGCAAATGAGGGAACAAGTTAGACTCTAAACACTTTTCACATAAATGTATATACTGTATATTTTTGTCCTATTGTTTATAATTTATAAACAATTACAATCTCAATTTTGGCAGTATTAGCGATTACTAATGATTCACTACTTGTGATTCCATCCATATAGCACCAGTATTTTTTTTCTTGCCAAAACTTTTTTTTACAATTAATATTAAAACTGATCGATAGCATTATAATCAACAAAAATGTATATTTAAACAATTGATGCAGCAAAGAGATAACACACATGCCATGAGCAATTGCAATATATGTACATATATCATGTTTTGTTGCATCAAAACAGTGATTTCAATGCAATCTGTTTAAACATATATATTTTTTAAAGATTCCATATTACCCAACAGCACAAGATGTATATTGCCCATGTCTTGATCTGATGCCCAGAGCTGGTGTAAAATAATGCAGTGACGGACAATTCCACGACTCAGCTCTGTTTCTCTGTAAAAGTCCAGTAACCATACATCAGCAACATCTACCCCCACCCTGACTTTCTTTTAAAGGAAATTCAAACTGCTAGAATCCAGTGTTTCCAAAGGCCCCTTGAACCCCCCAAAAGCCCGCAGTGGCCCTGAAGTGCTGTCCCTCCATTAGATTAACCCATGGTCATGACCAAGGGGGGCATGATTAAGTTGCAGTAAACTCAATTGTAGAGGGTTACATGCAAGATAATGGTTAGTCTGCAGAGGAGACAGGCTAAAGCTACATCAATCCTGCGCTAATCTAAAACTGTCCCTCCTTTCCTCCATTGGTCATACACAATCGTACCCCATTGATCTCTCGTAAAACATTTCAGCTGCGAATTAGCTAAGGACGGCCTGTTGAGCAGTTGTGGAATCCATAAATTAATGAGATTACAAGATGCCGTTTATGCACAATTATACACAATTTATCTTCAATAAACTGATCATAGATGCTAATGTGACAACACTAAAAGAATTTCAGAGGAAGGCAGCATTCATCTTCCTTTTGAAGCTTTATTAGTGCTGCCTCTTAAGCTTATTTTCTTTAAAATTAAACTGCAGTGCATAACTAATCCCATATGAAATAAATATGTTTAAATTGTGTGAAATGGTTTTACAGTACTTGTGTTGCATTCTTCTGTGGAACACCAATATAGATTTTTAGTACAAGTCCATATAATGCAAGTGAATTGGTTCCTCAAAGCTGATGCTTCAAAAACCATGCAAAGCAAACTTGACAGTAATCCATGCATCTTTGACCAACCATCAGCATCAGCATTCAACAACAACCTAATATCGAAGTGACGTCTTGTAAGGAATGTATAAACATCTGATTCATTATTTATGTTTATTTAATTTTTTTTATAAATTCATCAAATTCATCTGATTTGTCATATTTTGTCTCAGCAAATTCTTTTCGTCTTAAAACACAGGAGTTTTTAGGTCATACACAGAGATGCTGGCTCTAATTTTACCTCATGGTCTTGTTGTAACCCAGCACTGCACCTCTAACCTGGCCTTTCTCCTCTGGCGTCCTTCCGTTTGCAGGATTATTGATCAGGCTCAGGCTGTGGGCGGCAGGAGATTTAATGATGTTCCCCTTTGTTTGAAGGAGGAGGAGGCCATTTCTTCTTTTGACCACTGAAAAGGCCGCCAAAGCTCTAAAAGAGGGATTGCCTCATGGCTGTGTGACTGGCCCTGCTAATTACCCCTCTGTGTGTGTATGTGTGTGGGTGTGCGCAGTAAATGAATGCCGAATGCACTATTCCCTCACAGCTACTCAGAACGTGCATTCAACGTCCTTGACCTTGTGTATGTTTGTGTGTGTGTAGTTTCACTGAGGTCTTGAGATTTCTTCTTTCCCTCTTTTTCTGCCTCAAGTCATGTATCAACTCAGATGCTCACACATTCATTAATGTGCATGCAATAGCACATGCACAAACTTCATTGTAAAAAAATCACTTTTTTGGAAACGCAGAATTGCTGTAAGCTCATTATTGTGAGCGCCAAAGCTTGTGGCGATTGTCGTGGTCAACATTAGAAACCAATTTCAGCTGCCTTTGTGTGAGTGACCCCTGAGGTCAAAGGTCGTTGACTCTGCAGGCAATCCCCATTTGCTAAAAGGCCATCTACAAAGCCCACTAAAACACATACAGCACAAAGCAGTAGAAAACATAGATTCTGAAGATAAAGAAGATTTTCTTTACAGAGCTTGTAGTAATGTTTGGACCTGTTTAAACTGCCATTTTGATTCTGGTTTCTTTACTTTGGATGAATATGCACCAGTTTGCCCATTTATCATGCGTTTAATTTTGGGTAAATCCTTAATGCGAAATTATTATTCTCTTTTCTGTGGATTTTGAATTTGGTATCAATAATTCTCATCCATGTTGTTGAAACAGTACATAGATCCAGATGTCACATTTTACTTGTTAAGGCCCAAATGTACTTATGCCAAAGTGCTTTTTCATTCTTGGCTCAAAGTTTCAAATATCTGAGCAATGGTATATATCATTAGAAAACATCCCGATGCTGTCTAAAGTCCTGGAAATGTCCTAGAGTTTAGATGAATATGTAAATATGTGCTATGCACTTTCCTTTGAATAACTAATTAAATACACAACAAAAATAACATTAGTGAGAAAACAGCAGCTAAGAAAGCATCTGATTATACTGATATACTTACACAAACTCTGCAATTCAGCACTCCAAACAAGTCACATCACATTTATTTATTTAACATTTTATTCAATAGACTGCTTCAAACCAATCTGCTTTTCAGCCTAACATGGAAACGTTACAAAAAATACCAATTCAGTTCCTAAATACGAGTCATATTTATTGTCCATTCAAATTTTCAGAGTGGAAATTCGACAAAGTTTAAGACCATACAATCAGACAGTTCTGTCCACACATACTCAACATGGGTAGAATAACCAATCAACTAACTGCTTATAATGCAATCTTTTCTTTAAAATTTTAGGTCAGCAATCAGACAGTATGTTAAATGCTGATAAAAATATATATTATATAAAAAATTATGCCACCCCAATAGTCAAACTGAAACTCAGCATACAGTGTACTTGCCTTACAGACATGATAATATATCTATAGAAAGCTTGAAATATCTACTTGTACTTTTAAACTAACCAAAATATGTGTGCTTGAGTGCAGAATAGGCTATATATTAAATATGTCTTATTTAGTTTATATTTAAGTAATTAAATTAACATAAATGTGCAGTTATTAAACTAATAGCTTAAATGAACCAGCTTTGTGTAATAGGGTAAAATAGACACAGTGCTCCTATTAGGTAAATAAGTAAAACAAGTTTTATTTTTATGATGCTGGTGATTTTTGGAACTTGACACTGCCAGTTATCCTTCAGTTTCATTTTTGGGAAAAGAACATTCTGCTCATTTTAAACATCTCAAATGCAATTTTTATCCAAAAAAGAAAATAAAAAAGTGGACAAATATCACATGGAGTAAATGGTGACAAAATTTCATTTTTAGTTAAGTATTCCTTTAAAAATGAGCCTATGTGTGAGGGTCAGAATGTCTTCCACTGCTGGTCAATAGTGTGATGGATGATTGATGTGTTGAATTGCCTCACACACACACACGCATGACCACACACACACACACACACACTCCCTGTTGGATAAGGACACACACCTTACACTCAACACTGCTGTCAGAGAAAGGATATAAACAAGGCAGAGCTTCAGTATTCAAACAGAGATTTCCTTTATGCAGATGAATGAGGTGGAGTAGATTAGCACTTGAGCGCATGAGAGGGGCCGCACACATGTGTCTGTTTGTTGAACCACTGTCAAAGAGCTAAACTGTGCAAATAACATATCCCATGAGCACAAGAGGGATATTCCTTTGCTCATTTTACCTCTTTCTTTCTTTCATTTTTCTTTAAAGGAGAACTGATACAGGTGCTTACTGAGCAAACAGTAGCATGTCAAGGGAAAGCTGGATCTGGGGTCCTGGGACTTTCGTCCGCCGTATGGCCTGATTGAAAATCATTCTGATGTGGCAGCTGGAAAGGTTATCTGTGAAATGGGTTCAGCTCAGGTCCCTATAGCTCCCTGTACAGGGCCAGGTTGTGTGTGTGCTGCCTAAAGTGTGTGAAAGAATCTGACCATTTATAGTGAAGGAGAAAAAGTGCAAGCATGAAATAAAGACAAAGATGCAAGTGCACACCACGCTACCCTTGCATCAGGGTATGAGGGTGGGTTGGGTGTGTGTTTACCTACATCAGCTGTGCATGAATGCATTGGCCTGACTGATTATTTGCTTATGTTGCTTTGTGCACGCACGGTATAAGGGTATGGGTGGCCTGTGTGCAAATCTATGTATGCAGTGCATGCATGCATTGGTCTGTATCCATTTAAGGCAGCAATGTATTGATGTGCCTAAAATTTTCTGGCTAGGGTTTATTCCAAACAGTTTTACAGAGCAACTAAATAAAGGTTGCAGCGCTACATTTTTAGTTATTTTTTTTTTCTAATTAGTAGACCTAGCAGTGTGTTGAGTCTGCTAGCCTAAGAAAATAAATAAATGTGCTCCTTTGTAAAAGTTCATCTTCTTCTGGAAAGTCAAATATCTTAAAAATAATTTGTTTAATCAGTTAAGTAATATTTGCATGCTGACTTTCATTTCAGCTTCATTTTATTGGTCTTGCCTCTCTTGAATATATTTAGAAAAAAAAAACATAGCCGCTAGTGCATATGAGATTGTGCTAGTGACTCACCTTATGTGATGCCATTAGCCAGTAACCGTTGACATGATGCTGTTTTCCTGAAACTCATTTACTGCTCAAGCATTTGTTCATGACATTGGTCATGCACTAACCGAGCAACTGCCATTAAGATGAAAGGAAATGTTAACCATATAACTTCTCCAGGTTTTATAGACTCTTTGGTCAGGTAAACAGCAACACTGATCTGATTCAGTGTTGAATTTATATACAACTAAACCTTTTACTGACTTAAAAGCAATGTTATTTCTTTCTAGCAGGACATTTCTAGTTTGCTTCAGTTCTAGTTGCATGTGCATTTGAGTGCACTGTTGTAAAGAAGTATGTATGTATGTTACCAGCATACAGTAAGTTAACCAAGCATGCATTGATACATTTATGGATTTGAGTCTACTGTACAGTATGTGCGTTTTTACGTTTTTGTTGGTCTGTTATCTCCTGCATGCAGCATCCGATGATTGGCTCGCGGCTGTGGGGTCCTGATCCAGCCTTTGAATAGCATTGACCTCTGTCAGGACCTCCAGCCGGACCTCATCTCTGCCTCTCTGCTTCTCAACTATTTCTATATGTGTGTTTGCAGGAAAAGAAAAAGAGAGGGGGATTTTGTTGTCCAGCTGAGAAAGGTTTAATAGAGGGGGTCATCGAGCGGGTGGGTCACTCATAAAGCCACGAGTCCTGCCGGGCTGAACAATACATAACCCATACGACCTCTGACCTGCACATGTGCTTCATTTCTGCAGCAGCAGAACAAAAGGAGTTTTCTGGTCATAAAAAATAAATAAAAATACATGATCCATCATAACCTTTATAAGTAATGCATGTATGGTTATTCATGTAATGAAGTAATGTAAGATAAATTCTCATTCTCAGCAGCAGTGCCAATTGTATGTTCCTATGACTTTGTACTAATATAATTAACAGGACATTGAACCTATTCAATATATCTGTTTAGTGTGTAATCCAAAAAAAACTTAATTTTAAATGTTTGCCTTTCGTCAAAATGTAAGCCAATTTGCATGCTGCCATTTATCATCATTAGGTTACAATTGGTTACATAGACAACAGCGAAACAAAATCAAATCCCTTTCTGTCAGTCCCATTATGAGGTTAACATTTCTTCCTTTGAAAATTATATTTCAGTAAGCAACATATGTTAAAGTTAATAGTAAACTTTCAGTATTCTGTGTTTGCATTTATATTGGTCTTATGAAGATCAGTAGTTCAACTTATTTTATGGGAAAAAATGTCAGTTATCTTTTTTTAACATTCTTAATTTGTCAACTTGTATTTGCTTGTTTAATTTAATATTCATTAGCAAACATTACAATGTAGTAACTACAATGTAGTTAAAGGACTCTAATTAGTAGCCTGTGAACTGATTGCTGTTTTGGATCATTTTCCCAAATACTAATCACAAAAATACATGATCCTCAAGATGACTGAAACTATTTAGTCAATGAAAAAACTAATCAAATTAGTTAAAAAAAAACTTGATTCAATGTTATACAGTGTTTTAATTATGTTCCATCCTGTTTTAATTATTAATAATCTATGTCAACCAACTCTTATAATGAAATATACAGTCTCCTCATATACAACACCTCATGTTTGTAAAAGACAATAATTGATGGAAAACTATGAAAAGACATCGGCAGTCCGATGCCGAGAAAACGAAAAAGAAAAAGAAGCCCAACATGGAGCCTGTGCATCACTTTCATCACTTTTTTTTTTTTTTTTTGGCTATTGACGTAAATAACGTGTTGTAATGTCGGTAACAATTTCACCATTACCAAGGGATCTTCCTTATTATTCCCTTGATAAAATTAGCCATGGATTTACTACAAAAAAAAAAAAAAAAAAAAAAAAAAAAAACTATCATGGTAACCACAAATATTTTTTTATTCTATTACCACAAATAATAATTAACAAAGAAGTATTCAAATAATATTTTTGTGGACCTAAGCAAACAACAGTATTTAAAATGCATTATATTAAAACAAATAGGCAATAATTATTGTTTCTTTAATAATAATAATAATAATAATAATAATAATAATAATAATAATAATAATAATAATAATATGGTTTGAATACAAGTGTTAAAATGCATAATACAAAATAAACAGTCTACAATTCATAATATTACAAATGCATGCCAAGGGCATCAAAGGCCTGGTTATTGCTGTTTTTATACTTACAGGACATCAAATCCTTGTTCAATATTGACCAAACATTTCATTCAAATAAACACTTAATCTGTAGTTTTTGGGCACTTTTTGGTTATAGAAAATTCTACAGCCTTTATAATGTCTTCAACAAAACATATCTGGACATCACAACCCTTAGAAAAATTAAACATGGTTTAGCAAAACTGCTTAATTGTATTTTGTGTGATTTCTGAATGCGTTCCACCATAAAATCAATTAGGTAACAGTATTAATAAAATCATAGCTGTAGGAGGAACCATCCGAAACATAGAGGAACCATCCCTCAATAAAGAAGTAGAAACTGATGTGATGTCCCCTTCGAGTGCTCTGCCAGTTGATCCTTCTCTTTGGCCGTCTCACCTAACAGATTCTGATCGTCTTGAAATTGTACAGAGAGGACCATATAAAGTAGAATCAGATTTTCCTTTCCCCAAAGACAAAGATGGACAAGGATTTAATAATTTAAAGTTTAGGAAGTCGTGGCCTAATGGTTAGAGGGTTGGACTCCCAATCGAAGGGTTGTGAGTTCTAGTCTCGGGCCGGACGGAATTGTGGGTGGGGGTAGTGCATGTACAGTTCTCTCTCCACCTTCAATACCACGACTTAGGTGTCCTTGAGCAAGGCATCGAACCCCCAACTGCTCCCCGGGCGCCGCAGCATAAATGGCTGCCCACTGCTCCGGGTGTGTGTTCACAGTGTGTGTGCGTGTGTTCACTGCTCTGTGTGTGTGCATTTCGGATGGGTTAAATGCAGAGCACAAATTCTGAGTATGGGTCACCATACTTGGCTGAATGTCACTTCAATCAATCAATTTGCAATGCTATCGCATACTCACAAATGGAGAGAAGATGATAAGAAGTTGGCTAATTTATATAAGGCAACAAAAACTTGTAAACTCTTCAGTACCAAAGAAACAAACTTGTCAAGGGATGGTTTTAGTGACTGGTCCAAACTCAGCAAGACTCTCCGAACTCACGACAATAGCTTAGACCACACACAATCCATGTTGAAATGGAGAGAACTTGAGATGTGTCTAAAGAACAAGAAGGCAATAGACCATCAAGAATGAACTCTCATGGAGGCAGAGAGGAAAAGGTGGCGAGATGTCCTCATGCAATTAGTCAGTATCACAATATCTTTGGCATGCCGAAGTCTTGCTTTTAGAGGCTCTTCAAAATGCATCTATGAAGCAAACAATGGCAACTTTCTCAAGGAAGTCGAGCTTCATGCTCTGTCTGATCCTGTGATGGAAAATCACCTGTCAAGAGTCAAGGATAAAAACATTGCACACATTACCTTGGACAACAAATCCAAAATGAGCTGATACAGCTCATAAGCAACAAAATACTGAAGACCATTGTGTGCCATATTCATCAGGCAAAATACTATTCCATAATTCTCGCCTGCACCCCAGATACAAGTCATGAAGAACAAATGTCAGTCATCATGCAGACTGTGGCTTTGGAGCCAAAGCCAGAGGTAAAAGAGTACTTTTTAGGATATGTAGAGCTCTTCGAAACCACTGGCTTGAATCTGTCAAATGTCATACTGGAAAAGCTTCTGGAACTTCAGATTCCTTTTGAAAATTGCAGAGGACAGGCCAACAATAATGGTGCTAATATGAAAGGTAAAAGTCATGGAGTCTAGGCGAGACTGCTGAAGCAAAAGCCAAGAGCTTTGTTTGTACCTTGTGGAACACATTCAATGAATCTTGTGATAGCAGAATCAGCAAAGACATCTAAGGATGCTGTTGGCTACTTTGGTTATGTGCAGAAACTCTTCACATTCTTTTCAGAAGCTTCACAATGATGGAACATCTTGCCATCTCACACTGAAGTCTTGGAGTGATGTAAGATGGGAAAGCAGACTGCAAAGCATTACAGAAATAAGAAATGCTCTCATTGAGGCAAGGCAAACTGTGAATGATCCAGTAGCCAAAGTAGAGGCTCAAGCCCTGGCAGAAGAAGTGGCTTCATTTAGGTTTCTGATATGCACTGTTGTATGGTTTGACATCTTAAGACATATTAACCAGGTGAACAAGATGTTTCAGTTCAGTTCAGTGCAACTGAATGTTGCTGTTCGACTGACGGAGAGTGCAAAACATTCCCTCTTGAAATACAGACAGTCTGGATTTGTGGATGCTCAGTCAACTGCTAAGGAACTCTTCGAGGCCCCAAACATAGAGCCTGAGCTTAATGAGAAAAGGCTGAGATTCACCAAAAGGCATTTTGCCTACAAGGCTGCAGACAAGCCCATCAGTGATGCCCTCAAAAAGCTTGAGGTAACATTTTTCAACAGTGTTGTGGAGTCTGCTTTGGCATCACTTCAAGAGAGATTTGAAATTTTTACTCAGGTCAAAGAGAGATTTGGATTTCTGCTTGATTTCAGCCAAGTTCAAGGGCTGCCGAAAGAGACTTTACAGAAACATTCCACTGAGGTAGAGAAGACTCTTGACTGCAGTGGGAGAAGGAGGTTCTGACATTGATGTTCAAGAGCTGGCTCAAGAAATCATAAACCTCCCACAATTGTCACTACTCACAGCGGCTCTGGAGATGTTATCATTTCTCCATAACAACCACCTACAAGAGTTATACCCAAACCTTTGGATTGCGCTGCTCATAGCAGTGATGCTCCCTGTGAATGTTGCCTCTGCTGAGCGAAGTTTGTCTAAAATGAAGCTCATTAAAACATAATTGCGCTCATCTATGGCACAAGATGCTCGGGTGGTCTGGTGATAATCAGCATCAACTCTGAATCAACAAAAACATTATCATATGATAAGCTCATTGATGACTTTGCTTCCAGAAAAAAAGCTAATTTTGTAAACTTTTAACTTTTGAATGCTCCAGCAGCTGACATATATAAGTGCTGATTACTGATTCAATTTATTATTGTTTATTTCAATAATATTTAAGCTTTAAAAATGTTGTGTTATTTTAATTTGCATCTTTTTGCTGTAGAGCTACAATTGTAATTTCTAAATAATACAACTTATTTAGAAATAAATAAACTGTTCTGCTTAGGGCACCCATTTGGCCAGCAGTGGCCCTGAATTTAATGCATTTGTTTAATTAAATATCTCAGTCATAACAATTAAAAAATGTACCTAAATATCAGAATGCTCTGTGGTACATTTTTAATGTTCCCCCAGCAAGCATCATTCTTGGGTTCAGATGGAGGTTGCAGCAAACCTGAAAAAGATAGAAGGTGGATAACTCCTTTTTAACTGAAAAATAGAATTTGTTCTTTAATACCAATCATAAAGAAAACATGGTCATTGATATCTGAAAGACGAAAACTGTATGGTATACTGTATAATTGTTTGATGCCAATGGCGCAATCTTATTTTGTTTATTTAATTTTCTCTAGTCCAGTCAAATAGCATGAAACTGGCATACAAACCTATGGTGCAAATTACAAAGACAGCTGCCTCATCTATGATAAGCTTCTTTGGATGATGATTGCCAGTCCTCAGGGGCTCATTGGGGTAGTTCTGAATTGATCTGTGTGTGAAAGAGAGCACTGTCACACAACTGCAGATCTGTTGAGGCACAAACGTGACTCTAAGAGCCAGCAGCTGAAGGGAGAAATTGTAAGATATACGCTGCGTATGGTAATGAACTGTGTCTGTGCATATGTTCTAGTGTGTTTGTGTGTTGATGGTGCTTTATCTCTCTCTCTCTCTCTCTCTTTCTCTCACCCTCTGTGTTTGTGTGTGTGTGTGTGTGTGTGTGTGTGTGTGTGTGTGACCCCACGGTTGATTTGTGCTTTGAACCTGCAAATCCACCTACATGGAAGGTGAGGTGAGAGAAATGGCAGGTTTTAGGACACTGAATCACCTTGACAGTTGCATGCACTCTGCTAAGAACTACACACACACACACACACACACACATACACACACACACACACGCTGCACTTCTGCTTTAAATGCATTCTCTACTACAGTTTTTTTTTTCTATCTACTGGAAAAGTGAAGCTAAGTAGTAGGTTATTATAAAATTAAGAATAATAATAAAAATTATAGACAGACAGACAGACAGACAGACAGACAGATAGATAGATAGATAGATAGATAGATAGAGAAATAACATTAAACTTTTACGAGGCAGTTATTCGAATTTAAATGAATATATAAACAGTTATATTCTTGTAACTAACAGACATCTGTATTATTATTTCTGTTTGGTTGTTGTTATTATTAAATGTTAATGAGCTGCAGCAGTATGTCATTGTTTGTAATTTTTTAAATAGGGCCACAATATTTTATGAAATCTTACATTTGATCTAATCTCACATTAATTGAGCTTAATAATAATAATAATAATAATAGTAATAATAATAATAAGCAAAATATTTAAAAAAAAATGTTAATGTTACATTCATATCTTCCCTTATTCAAGCTATTCATTCTTTCAAATTCACTGGTTTAAGTGTGACTGAAGTCTCTAAATATTTCATGGTGTCACTGAAAGAATACCAAACACCCTGAACATCAGTACTCTATAATCAAACATTGATACTGCAGTGTCCTGAATAGTGATTTTATGTGCAGCCCATCATTGCAGGTTGTACGGGCTGTTATTCATGCTGCATCCTGCTGATTTCTCCTCCGAGATGTAAGTCAATCTGTCTCTCTCTAACCACCCTTTAAAATGCTCTAACGGTTTCCAGCGCTGCAGCTGCATTTATTTGTGATGGGGTCAAAAAACAGCTTTAGCTGAGTTCAAATGGAGGCACAATGAGGACCCCGTAAAAGCATCTTTATCCAGGAACGATTACAGATATTATTGACTGAAATCCCAAATCACAACTGATGTGGTTGGAACTGCCCCCAAAGGACTCTCCTGAAATGGCTGCCACAATTAACCATCACAAATGCACCTGTTTAACTGAAGAAGGCTGGTTACCCACAATGCATCACCATAATCCTCTGTCTAATGACGTTCTCTCTGAGGAGCTTTCATGAAGACCCTAATGAAGAGATAACCAACATGGCTCATGGGAATACAGCCACCATTATCGTTCCAGGTAGATGAGAAAACACGGATCTCAGCAT
This sequence comes from Carassius auratus, assembly GCF_003368295.1. NCBI lineage: Eukaryota > Metazoa > Chordata > Actinopteri > Cypriniformes > Cyprinidae > Carassius > Carassius auratus. The sequence continues at coordinate 17,306,091 of NC_039260.1, read as the reverse complement.
TTTCTGATTTTATCATTTGTAATTCCGTCGTTATTTTAAGTTGTTGTCATCAAGAGAACGGCTAAATGAACCATGGGCATGTCCAGTGCCCTTGACTGCCTGTGTGATGGATGGGCCTGTCAGCCAATGACAGTGGCTAGATAATTTCCTGAGATGTTTTTGGAGGGCTATTTTGCAGTGACACAGGGGCAATGGGGCATGTTATTGGGCAAAGACAAGGAGTGGGACTGTCATGCTCCCTTTTCACACAAGCCATTGAGAACCGAAACCTCTCTGGATGCAACATTACCAGAGTCAGTCGCCATGGGGAGACCGTGATAGGGTTTCTGAATGCTTTTCTTAAAGCTCCAGCTATAAATATTGTATTTCTGAGCTTCTAATGTTGCCCTGCTTATGCCATTCATTATGATGGCTCAGCTGGACCTGTGGATTTGATAGATGTGTTGGCTGTGTTTTAAAGGTCCTGCCCCTGTCTAGGGAAAACATTTCCACAGTCAGACTTTGAAACAAATCTAGATTTTTTACATTTTCTAAAGAAAGTGCACAAACTGCTGCTAAAATGTTGGAGTTGTCCCATTGACTTTCCCATTATCTGAAAATCTCTTGCTTGCTGTAAGTGCTCAAAGTTGTTGTTAGAACATTGGTAGGACGAAACAAGGGTGTTTCTCTGAGGTTGCTAGGGTATTCTGGGAGGTTACTAGGATGATGCTCGGTGGTTACTGAGGTACTGTTGTTTACAGTATGTATTAATGGGCTTGATAGACTTGGAAAAGTCAATAATGAGGCTGAAAGCTGATGTAAATGTTTTTTTCTTTGTTGTTACCGGCAGACGTTGAACTGCAAAAATTAGGATTGTTTTCAGTTTCCTCAATCCTCTTCCTGTCATCTATTGATTGGCCAAGCATAAAGTCCCAAAACTCACACTATTGGTCGATTGGTGGAGGTGAATATGTAAGACCACTCAATTTGCAATCTTCCATCTTTCCGTATGGTAGCTTAGGGATGCTAATTTATGCTGCAAGATTGTTTTGAGCAAAGAGAAAACACAGTGCTCTGCGCACCTGAATCATTTGTTTGTGTGTTGTATAAAAGTTCCATGTGTACCCCGCACACTACTCAAACTTGCATCATGAAATGCATTATTTGCAGTTTTGGTCGATTAACCTTTCTCATCCTTACTAGATTGTTTCAAGGTGATAACCTAGGCCTTAAATGTACTGTGACTAATTACTTTGGAGCCACAGGAAGATGACATCATGATAATGCTGACAGGTTGATGGCACCAAAAGAACGGACACAGTTCCAAGATATAACTATCTTAAGCAGTGATGTAAAGGGCAGCAGATAGAGAAAAATGCACACTTTAGTGTGTTGACCAGTTCTCACTATTAACTAGCTTTTAACGATCTAAAACAGAGTTTTAACGATCTAAGACAGAGATGCTTATTAATAGTTCGTAAGGTATGAGTTTGTTTAGGTATGAGGTTGGATTAAGAAATCTAAAATATGGTCATTCAAGATGAGAAATTGATATCTACTTTACAAGTAATAAAAAAAGTTATAAAATAAGTGTTATAAAAAATATACATATAGTTCACCTTTTATGAGCCTCCAGTACTATAACTCAGCTGTACATATAAACATACTTGTGTGTGTATGTGGCTTGCAGGTTTGAGCTGGGCAGCCTGATGAGGGATCGATCAGTGGAGGTGACAGCAATGCCCCATGGTCAGATAGGGACATGGGGCTCTAGGATGAGGATAGTGTTGCTGGCCTCTAGAGATCCAGGTAAAAACTGTGGACATCTGCAATCTCACTTAAGACATGAAAGCACCCTATATACAACAGCAAACTTAAACCAGTCACCCCACACTTGGGAGAACAAGAGAGATACACAAAAGATTGAGACTGAGAAAGATTCTGGAGATGCCAGATTACTGAAGTAAACATCTGTTCAATTGGCAAAGTTTAACATCTCCTCAATGGTTTATTTGACAAACCCTTTAAGTGGACCAGAAAGTGAATAATAAGAATAGCTCACAATGTCCTTGAAAATGAATTCACATATCATGCTGTTATTTCCAGTCATGTTATACAGTATTTGACCCTGGACCACAAAACCAGTTTTTTATTTATTTATTTATTTATTTAGATTTATACATCATCTGAAAGCCGAATAAAATATCTTTCTGTTTTTTTTTTTTTTTTTTTTTTTTTTTTTAGGATAAGATAGTATTTGTCTAAGATACAAAATTTCAATCAGATGGTGCAAGAAATAAAAAAAATAGGGTATATATGTTTTAATAAGATCTGGAATCTGAAAAAAATAAAAAAATAAAAAAATAAAAAAATAAAAAAATAAAAAAACAGATTTCCAAGTTGTTGCTCGGAGACACACAAAAGTTCTTCTGTGGCTTTTAGGTTACAATTTTCATTGGTAAAATTGAACAAAAACATATAATATTTTGTAACACAATATTAATGTATTTACTGAAATATTGTATAAAATCACATTTGCACTTGTTCTTCGTGACAAAAACAACACTCATGTGTTATTGCTTGCCATATAGGCCTAATATGAATATGAGACAAAAATTCACACATATCTTGAATTCTTTGGGCATAACTGCGTTTATGGAGTTGCTGGTCTGCATCATATTTTGTCATTAGTCAATTGAATGAAATATATGATGAGATACAGGTTTGGGGGCAGTATTTATCAGTAGTTTATAATGGTTTTAAATGAGTCTGAACTATCACCTTCATCATTACATGTGGGATTGTGATGTGATTGATGAATGAAAGAATAGCTCTATTGTATGTGGCATGTATGTTGTTTGTGAGTTAGGTAGAGTGCACGCTAAAACATTTACTATTATATCAAGGTATGTGTGTGTACTTGTTTATGCTACAAAAGCACACTGAGTGCTTAGAAAAGCACTACATAAATATAAGGAATTATGTCCCCACAAGGATAGTAAAACATGACATTTTTGACATTGTGTGGACCAGCCTGCGGTATAATAAATGAATAGTAAATTATGTTTATCTGAAAGTGTAACAATGCAAACAGGTTTTCTGTAAGGGGTATGTCTTTTAGGGTTAGGACATAAAAATTATCATTCTGTCAGTATAAAAGTAATAGAAGTCTATGATATGTCCCACAATTCACACACACACACACACACACACACATAAAAAAAAGAGTTTTAAATCTGTCCCATGTCAAGGTCATGTCATTTATTGGATGAGTTTGTGTGAGAGAGCTGTCCAGCGTCATGGTGTAGTGTATTCTTGGCCTTCAGTGAGTCCTCTGATCTGAGAGTAAATTACCGCTCTGTTTTTATGTGTTTCACCTTGGCTCAGGAAGAACAGCTTTTGACTTCATACTTGAAAGAAGACTTTCAAAAGCACTCTGGCTCCTTTATAATTTTGCCTTTCTTGATTGCAAGATTTGTACAGTTCAATAAAGTTTTGAATCCCGTGCACTGTGAATACAGTTCAGTCTGTGCTCTCTTTTCAGAGGGATGAACTACATATTTTACCTTATTTATACGTGGCATATAATATTCTTGAGTGTACGATGTACAGAGCTGTACTGTAGTACAATTAAGCTGAATCCAAAATATGGACAGAGCTGAGCTTTGTCCCAAATGAGCTGCTGGTCTCGACAGCATTTTAAAATACAGACTTCCTGCACAAAGACTCAATGTCCCACAAGGTAGGCAGCAACATTATTCTGACTTTGAGATACACCATGTACTGTAGTTCTGGCCAATTCCAATGCAGCATCACATTATGTCTCATTATGTCCCAAACCCAGGATGTTGGAAAAATGTAAAAATGAAAATGTTCCCCCACATGTGCTTCATGCGAGGAGTGCAATTGTATGTGGTGGTCATGCCACTGGAATAAAAATAAGAACTTTCAAATATTTATTTAGTGTGATGCTATAGAAAGAACCTCAGTGGGTTGTTTTATTTAGCATTCAGGTGTGTTAGTTTCAAAACTTCTGAGATATCTATGTATGACCAAATTCTTTAGCAGCATCAGATGTATCTTTCGATGAAAAAAATATTCAAGATGGCATGTGAAGCAAAGGTTTAAATCAAATTCAGAAGATATATAGGCATTTGTCCTATATAGCTTAGGGAACACCCCTAATTTATGTACTGTGTATTTTATAGGGATGCACCAAATCCAGATTTTTGGGGTTCGGCCGAATACCGAATCTACTGTTTAAGATTCGGCCGAATCCGAAACCAAATACCGACTCACCTACTCGCATCCTTATTCCATTAACACAGTAAAACACATTAATGAAGTAAACAATATCCACAGCAATGTATTTTTCATTTTATTTTATTTTAAATGTAAAAAAAAAAAAAGAATAGGCAACATTATGCCAGGATGACAAGTGAGAAAAACTTTTTTGACAATTACCAAGCTTATGCTTACCCAAGTAAACAACCAAAACCTTTCAATAAAAGTGCAGCAACGCAAAGAAAAGTGTTTTTCTTTTCTTTTTAAAAATCTGAATATTTGGTGACTTAACTGAAATTAATGTAATTGAACATTAACTCAATAAACATGGATAGTAGGCTGTTTAGTTTTCTTCTATAACAGTAGGATAGGCTACGGTTAGAACAGTAGCCAAATATTACGAAAAATATTACGCAAGATCACACACATCTCCTGCATCATAATTAAATTAACGTAAAACCTCTAATCTTTCACATGAAATGAGAGTTTAATTAGAAAAAAACAAGACGCTCTGCATTAAGGTGACAGTCGGTTGCGAGTGTGGGAACGAATGTCTCCAGCAGTACTGAAAAGTCCTTCACTGGGCACAGAGGTAGTTTTTTGCCATTTTTGCCAGAATTGGAAATCGCTGCTGGTTTGTCTTCCACCACTGAAGTGGAAGAGGTCACCGGAAAAAATGCTTATCTCTGTATTGCTACGGTATAAATCGCCCCAGCCGCTCAAGATTCCTGAACTGTTTAGTTTAGAGCGAACAGTCGGCCCGTGTTCCTCCTCATATAAACACCTTCACACAATCAACGGCCATGTGATGTCAACCAGCGTAACGCAAGCCTAGGGTTCGGTTCGGTTCGAAACCGAATCCCGTCAAAAAGCCCAGTATCCTGGATTCGGTGCATCCCTAGTATTTTATAATACTAACATTTGCAATATGCTAATAGCAAATAATTTTTGTAATTGGAGCCTCCATAATTATTTGTATGACACACACGTTTATTGTAGGTTATGTCAACCCGATCTCACGGCAATTCGTACATTTTTCACAAGGTGGCTTATTCGTACGAATTCGTACGACCACACTTGTAAAAATTCATACAATTGTTGCCAAATCGTACTTATTTTACGATTTGCACAATTTGTATGAATTTGTATGCATGACCTACACCTAACCCCGCCCCTAAATCTAACCGTCACTGGGGTCGTATAAAATCGTACGAGTGAGGTCGTACAAATTCGTACGAATAAGCCACCTCGTAAAATACGTACGAATTGGTCGTGAGATAGCGTTGGTTATGTATAAACACCAGTTTCCATCTATGTAGACAGCTCCAATTCTGGCACTTGTGAGTTTTTATTTAAGTTAAGGATGATGCCTTAGAAGTTAGCAGCCTATATAGTGTAGCTCACTATGGTTCTTTTTTTCTAAGTTTTTTATTTTACTTTCTTATTATTATTATTATTATTTTTTTTTTTTTTTTTTGTAGAGAACCTGTGATGCTTTCACACAAAAACACAGTACCCCCCCCCCCCCCCCAAAAAAAAAAAAACCCGAAGTCTCCTGAGTTCCATGTCCGAATGCTTTTTATGAGAGGTTTTACAATCTTCCCAGAGGAACTCATTGGTGAACGGCAATAGTCCAGAACAGCAGAAAGAGGAGAGATCAGGACTGACCTTCAGTATAAGATAGGGGGATGGGAAGTGACCTGCCTCCACTCTGCAATTAATACACAGTGTTTTTAGCGCTGTAATGTCAGCGTTGTATCCATGGCCAAGAGCACAGAGCAGGACATTCATATTACACTACATGCTTCTGCTCTCTCTGAAAGGTCATGGGTCTGATCTGTATTCAGAAAGCCTTAGATCTTAGAGCTGCCACTGTAAACGGCAGAAAGTGAATCTGCAGCGTGAGGTGGAGGACGAGAGGGCGTTTGTGTCAAGTGTGAGGTCAAGAGCATTTAAGAGTCTCAAACTGGACGTGATGTGTGGAGAGAAAGAAAATACACAAAGACAGAACGAGTGAGAGAGAAAAAGATATAAATAATAGAGCACCTCACTTGACTAACAGAGTCCTTTTTCACTTTTGACCCTTTTAATTAACAGAAGAAGAGGTTCACTGCTCTCAGACTCAAATGAAAGACTTAGAGTGCTACAGAAATAACAAGTATATTGGAACAGACAAATCAAATATGAAATAATTCTGAATAGAATGCAGCATATGCCGTGTTACTTTTATGAAGGTGTCAAAGTTGGATGTGTCACATTCCCACTTGATGTCTCTTCTTTTTGACCTTTTTTCATCCATCAATGAATTGTGTACAGTAAGACCAGAATTGTCCTTTAACAATTAAAAGTGTTTCATTGAGGTGTGTGTTATATTTAATATAGTCTACAGTACGTACAGTGCATTGATCCATTTAAGTGCTCTCAAGTGAACTCATCTTTATTTTTAAAGCTTCAAAGTATTAAACAGGAAAGTCATAATCAATGATGCAAACTTCAAGGCCAATCAAAAATCTGCTATAAAGCAGTAGAAAATAGCATTATTATCCAGACAGTTCAGTTAAATAACTGTGTAAAGTTAATTAATTAATTCAGCAATAACCTGCTCTAGTGAAGACAGTAGTGACATTACTCAACTTGAGTTAGTTCAGTGTTGATTCATTTCAGTTCAATAGCAATATGTGTTGCACAATTCATCAACAATTTAATTTGTATGAATTTCTTTTCAAAAACAACGTAAGCTCTTAAGCTCTATAAGCTAACCATCAGTGAGATGTGAACAGATTGTTAAAAAAAATTATGAAATTGTTCAAATTTATATGAATTAGCCACCAATTTTCCAAAGTGTAAATTAGGAATTACCAATTTAGTGTACTGGTTGGACTGACAATGGGACTTAATGAAAAAAAATATATATGTTTTTTGTCACTCGCAGGCTCATTTGTGTCAAATGTCAATTGTAGCCTGACTAAAGCTTGGTTCGTATTGGTTAATAAGCTAAAACTTTTTGTTACATAACACTTCATTCTATGACACATGCACATGAAGGATTGGCTCAAGCTTCAGTGTCATAATCTAATTCCTGCCTCTGAAAGGAGAAATACATGCCCACACACTCATAACAGAGTTACACAGCAGCTCCGACTGTCTTAATTCAATACACATTACATCGACCTGGGGACACCATGGAACCTGGAGCAATTACAGGATTGCTTGTGCAAAATCTAGTGGGCGAAATATACACTTGGCTGTCATCAAAGTGGATTAGAAAGGATCATAGTCTGCATCGCAATAAAATCAGATGAACTACATCGCTCAAATTATGTATGTTAAGAAAAAAAAGCCATGTGCTTGCAAAAAAGCACTAACAATAACTACAGCTAAACATACTAAAAAAGCATTTTTTTCACACACTGCACAACATCATAATTAAATTTGCTACGGTAGACAAACTCATTTTATATCTGGTAAAATATTTATATAAGATCTACATTTTTCCCCCTGTGAAGATAAAGTTTATTATAAGCAACAGTTTCATGGTCTTTGTGTTTGTTGTCAATTTAATATTATCAGTCAAAAATGTAGACACACCTATACTCAGTCGGTGAATACGTTTACAATGAAATAGTAAAACTACTATGCAATGCAAATGGGTGTACTGTATAAGAATTGGGTAGTGACTGATGTTTCAGGTGCTTCAAAATGACCTGGTCAAGATTACAGGGCATTCATTCTCTCAATCAACTTAATGAGGCACATCCTGGTATTTATTTCAACTGTACAGAAGGAATTCACATGAGTGCTGGGCACTTTTTGGATGCTTTTCCTACAATTATGTAGTCTAGGTCATCAATTATATATATGTGTGTGTATATATATATATATATATATATATATATATATATATATATATATTTATATATATATGTATGTGTGTGTGTGTGTGTTTCCTGAGGTTTACTTATAATGTTAATAAAGGTCTTCCCAGACAAAGCATTATGAAATGATTTACTTTATATTTACAAAAAGAAACACCATGCAATCAAATTACAGATCAGTGTCCAAACACACCCTCTCTTTGTGTGTGTCTTGGATGAGGATAGATGCTGGTTGTCCTTTAAGGCTAAAACTGCCTTTTCTATTCATCTCACTAAAGGCCATGACCTCTCTCGTGGTGTGCTGTAAATAGGTTAATCAGGAGTTGAGGCATTAATGTACACACACACACACACACAATGCTGAATGCTGGTTGACAGTCTCTGTGTGTTAATGGGTGAGTAGGAGTGTGTGTGTCAGGGCCTGGTGACCTCAGCATGTCCAGCTGCTGTTGGGTGCTCCAGTGGAGGCAGATAATCGCTGTAGGTCTCAGCTGGCCAGCGGGGGCATAGTGCGTAAAAAAATAAAAAAATAAAAACACCTTACACCAGTGAGACACCAGCTCCAGAATGGTGTCTGGTGGTTTATGCTGTTATGGTACTGGTTAGTTGACCCAACAGGAGGTAGCTAGTTAAGTTCTCCTGAAGCAGCAGGGTGTTGCATGTTAATCCAGTCAACTATTGTCTCATCCTGGCTAAGCTGGTAAAACAGTTGTGGTCCTGCTTGAGAGTTATTTGGATAAAGCAGTAAACTGCATCAAATCTGCATTAACCTCATCACAAAGCAGAACAACCTCAATAGCCCTACTGAGTTTGACTAAATTTTTATACTGTATATATAATCAGAAGAAGAATTTGAAATAAGGTCGCAAACATAACGCAGGTTGTAATTCAAATTTGAATTTGAGTAGAATAAAAATGGAATTAAATCTTAAGAAATGCATATAACTATTAAATGTATGTGTAGTTTTATGTTAATTAGTATATTTCATTGTTCAATATGATACACCTTTATTTATTTATGTATTTATTTGTTTGTTTGAGCTGGACAGCATAAGATAGGCTTACAAGATAGAAACCTTGATCAAAAGTTTCCTGTTCCGTAGTTTTGTTGTTGTTTTGGAACAATACATTTCCTTTGTTTGTGTAGCCTGTCTGAAATCCTTAATGTTTTACTAAAGCACTTCATTGCAGCAATTCACTATAACACACTATCCTAGACGGGAGTTAAATTCTAATCCTGTTAGAGCAAGAGTTTAGCTACAACACACCATCTTGGAAGCCTTTGATTATTTGGTTCAGGGGATTTCATTAGGGCTGGAGCTAAACTCATGCTCAAAGTTGGCTCAGAATTTTTGTTATGCGTTTTACTCATACTTTGAATTATGTATTGGATTTTGTATTTTAGGGTTGAGGAAATGTCCATAAAAATATCGGAAAAGGTACTTGGAATTTTCAGCCCACAGATTATATTTTCTGATCATCTAAGAAAAAATAGATTAGCTTGATGATTGACATTTTTCTAGTGTGTATTATTGATATAAAAACTTTTGATATGTCACCTCATGTCACTCTCTTGCCTTGAGAATTTTTGTCCACTTGTTTGGTTGCTAGTATAGCTGGTTCTGCTTTGAGGCACTAATGTGAGGTGCACTAATTTGGCACCAGAACTGCTAACCAGCAGACTAAACCAACCAGAAACCGTCATGAGCTGAGGTCTAATCCTTCATGACTGCTTTAGACCTGGGGAGATGGAGTTAGCTGTCAGTCTGCGCTGTACCGTGACCACAGATGGCAGTTCAAGGAAGAAAGAAAGAAAGAAAGAGAGAGAGTAAAGTGAGTCAAAGAGAGCAAGATAGACAGCCAGGGGTCAGTATATCAGCATGGCCGTTCTTTCTTTTTCTGCAGTGGTCAGATGTGGAGAGAGAAGCCCTTTTTGTCCCTCTCAATGGGGATCCATTCTGCCTCTCATCCTGAGTGCACCTGCTCGGGCTGTCACAGCGGTTTGCTCACAGCTCACTCTAGCCTTATCCCTGGCTGTACCGCAGTACTTTATAGGAAACAATAGCTTTGATTTTCTCCGATTTTTTTCTCAGACTATTTGTACAATAGGAATTAGATGTGACAATTTTTTTGTTTGTTTTTGCATCAAACACTACATAAGTCATGATCATGACAAAACACATTTTTTGAGAGCATCCTATCTGGCCAATCCAAAACAATTTGAGTTTTACATACCCCTTTCTAAGAAAACAGAATAGGTTCCTGAACAAGCAGGTCACACTTTGCTTTCACTTTCCTTCACAAACCACCTGCCTGTCAGTGCAATTACACAGTCCTGAACATCTTTAATTTAAAGACATTACACACACACACACACACACACACGCACACGCACACACACACACACACACACACACACAAATCATTCTGTCTTAATGGCTTATAACTGTACAAAATAATCACAATTTTGATGGTAAAAGTATATAAATGCTATGATTAAAACTTATTAAGTGATTAACGATATGTTCCCTTATTATATAAAGCGAAAAACTGTAACATTAGAAATCCAATCTCAGTTTTTGGAAGTGAACAAGTGTGAAACCTCTTATTTGATGGTGTTCACTAAAATAACTATGTTTCTTCTCCCCCCACATAGTAGTTACACACCTTAGGGTTTTATGTCATTACTTATACCTATTACTTCTTTATGGATCCTTTAAGCCCCTTTACAGTACACTGAACTCCTTAACATGTATTTTCAGTAATCGGATCACAAATGGATAGTTACTGACCACAGTTTTAGGTGTAAATGCACTCAAGATGCACTGTGATTTGATCACTTAAACTACATTTGGAAGTAGTCTGAAAACCTAATTGTTAGCAATAATAGATGTATTAATATATTATTAATAACATATTAATACCACTGTAAACCGCAATCACTCTCAGCAGATCGGATCACCCAAGACAGATTATAAATATGGCATTTGATTTAAATCGCTTGTGTTTCTATATGTGGTTTACATATCAACATTCATCAATTGCTTCAAATCAAAAATGTCTTTCTAGGATATTTTTGTCATTGAGCCTGTTCAATTTGGTATATTTTTTAGATGTAACATTTACTTTGAAAAAGTAGATGCAATTCAAAATGCTGTGTGTTTTTGAGAAGTGCAGCCCGGAACAGTCTTCAGTGTCCCCAAATTCACAGATCGCCTTGGCCACTGACTCTGTTTCCACAGGACAAGCCTGGAATCAATACTTCTCGCACTGTCATTTGTCACATATTTACAAGGCTGAGAAGCACTCCATTTTAAGACAGTGTAATCTATCAGTTCAGAGTCTCTGGTTTCTGTTCCTCCCTCCTTCTCTCTCTCTTTCTCTCTCATTTTTTTCTTTCCTGCATTGACGGTCCTGTCTGACAGATGGGATATGAATGCCACTGGAAAAGGATGGCGCCCCAAAGCTTGAACGCTTTTTTAAAATGTATTTTATTTTGCTCAGAACAGTTTCTCTATGCTTATCTATATTGGACTGTATCTAAAACAACTATTAATCTCAGTTTGAAGCAGATTAAAATATAGTTATCACTTGAGAACATAGCTTTTGTCACCACTACCAAGACATTTTATGGCCAGTTACAAACAAATGGCATCCATGGGAAAACCATATCCTAATCTCTCCACATTCTGAGCTATGAAATAAGCCAGCAACACAAATTGAAGGGGTTTTGAGGCACTTTAAAGGAATATAATCAATTTCCCCCATTTGCCGTGGAGCACTTTACAGAGGGCTTGATATCATTTCATTCAGAGTGTCTAGGCGATATGTAACATCTTAAAGGACGAACAGTCTGTTTTTATGAGATTTTCCATCACTTGAGATCATAAACTTGATCTGATCTCTTATGTTCACCAATAAAAGTAGGGAGGTAGGGATTGTGGTTGCAACCTTTTTTTTTTACCTTCAGTACTTTTTTGTTGATGTTATTATATATAACTATTTTGTGCATTATTCATACCAATTAAAGTTGTCGTTTCTCAAATGTGCTGTAATTATATTGACATTATTTACAAATATTTTTATACCAACCCCCTACCAACTCCACTCCATTTAAACCAAAAAATACATATATAAAACAGCATGTCAGAAAATACTTGAACAAATACATAAAATAAGGGTGTGATGCTGCAGAATGTCCCAGTTTCAAATGGACAGATGATCTCAATGGGTACCTGTACAAGCGTAACGTGGTTCTCATTTATAGTTCTCAGTTAGTTTCCATTTATACTTTTGTAAATTAAAATATTTGTACACCTGTCTGCATAAACAGTGGTAACCTTGCTCTGGATTGGTATAATTTATTGGTTTCCATTAAGCACATGTTAGTTAGTGAGGTGTAAATGTATAAGTTCTCTGAATTCAGGCCTCACAGGTCACACCAGAAGAATCAAATCAAGCACTTCCAGTTAGTATTTTTTCAGTAAATCACATGTCGGGGGAGGAACAGAGATGCGACGACATCCATTAACACTACTGCAGGGGTCAAATACCCCACATACGGCATCCCAGCATTCAAATGAGAATGCACGCCTCTCTCCTCTTTCTCCTCTCACTGTCAACAGACCCATGGGTCTGTTTGGTGTGACCCTACGCCCCTACAGCCATTACAGCCTAATTGATACACATCCACTGGGACGTAAACACACACACAAACACAGACAGATTTACAGGAAACTTCACCACTTACCAAAACACAGGATTCCGCTACCAGAATCAGCCGTGAGTTCCAAGAAGAGGGGATCCATTAATAATGGATCAGTTTAAAATCACATCCGAAACGTATGGATTTTCTGTTGTGAGGTGAACAACAGGCCTTGAGTCAAAGATCTCTTGCTGGAGACCTGGCTGGGATTGAGCGAGCTAGTATGGGGTGAGTGCTGAGTTTTGAACATCACTCATTGATTGGCAAAAGCCTCGCATAACATGATGTTCGACAGGCTGGAGCACAAGGGCCAACTTCTTGTCATCAGTTTCTAAGCTTGGCTGGGCAGAGCTCTGTTAAATATTAAAGATTAACCACAAAGCATCTGGCTTCTAAATACAGAGCAGGAGGAGTCACACCTTGAACCAAAGGGTTTCCAACTCTTAGCTCCTCACCCTTCGGGTTTACCGGTGCAAAAAAGAGACATGTATTCTCCATTTACGTACATTGATTTTGTCTATGACTTGTGTGCTATGGCTGTTGTGATAAAAGGTTGCCATTTCATAGGTGACATCCTCTTCGTTTTAAACATCATCCTGTACCATCTGTTTGACCTTAAAGGTAAAGTGTGTAATTACCACCACTAGGGGTACTTTAGTTCAATTTAGTTCATGCTTTAGAAAAATCTCAAAAAGTAACACTATCTATTATGATACTGAAGCTATACTAAGGATAAAGGGATACCTCACCCAAAAATACATATTATATAATTAATTACTCACTCTCATGTTGTTCCAAAAACTTTAAAACATGACCAAGGTTAAGAAAGGTAGCACGGACATTGGTAAAACAATCCATGTGCTAACAAGAGGGTGTGGTAAAACGGAAACAAGGAGGAGGGGCTAAACAAGCACAGTAACACTATGACAGGCGCAAGAAACAAAACACAAGACAAACAGAGTGTCAGACAAAACACTGACAGAAATAGCCACTGGTTGTTTAAAATGGTGCGCTCATTCAAACAGTTGTATTTATTCTTTCGCTGATGACGATTCTCTCTGGCCAATCAGTGATCAGCAGAGTTTCCTTTGGTAACGGTACAGCTCACTTGAAACTTCAGCTGAGCTGGTAGTGTAAAACGTACCAGGTACCTGGTACTGTACATAGTGGAACCCCCCAAAAGTGAAACGTACCATGCCATACCATGCAGTGGAAAAGCGAAAAAAGTGTAAACAACAAAGAAAACGTATCTGTGTGGTACAGCTGACATTCAACAGATACTCTTTAAAATGGCGCCAGGGAGACAAACTGATGTAACATGGATTATTTTAAAGATGTCCTTACTATGTTTTTGAACCTTGATCGTGGTAATTACATTGCTGTCTATGGGAGGGTTAGAGAGCTCTCAGAATTCATCAAAAATATCTTGATCTTTGTTCTGAAGAAGAATGGAGGTCTTATGGGTTTGAAAATATATGATGGTGAGTAATTAATCACAGAATTTTTGGATTAGCGATCCCTTTGAGATTGGGTTTTAGAGTAGTATTAGGGGTTAATATGTGTTGATGCTGACATTATCCCACCACTTTGAGATTAATGGTTTCACTACCTGTTCACAACCTAGAACTACCTTTTCTGTTTTGAAAATACATGGAATGCCTCCAAATATGGCTCCAGCACCCTGTTGTTGAAAAAGGGACTAGGTTTAGCCAAAGTTGTTCCCTTGGAAGCTTTTGAGCTCCTCAAACAAACCTATAAAGAGATTGCAGTTCCATTTGGTTCTGCTAGTAGTAAAGTTAGAAACTCAACCTTTAATAGAACCAGAAAAAAAAGAAAAGAAAAAAGATACCTGTAGGTCAAACCAGAGAGACCACATTTGAAATGGACCCTTCTCAATACCTCAAAGTACAATCTTATTAGATAAGTCATGGTGCTCTGAGTGCTGTGTATTTATAAGATGTATTACTGTCAGCTTGGGACTTTGCTCTGTTTATTCCAATTAATCAAGACCTTATGATTCAGTTGAACTTTGGGAAACCTGGGCTGACATCTACAGGCATCAAATAATGTCATCTCTCTTTGCCTACAGGTTTAAGCTATGGCAATTAACCTTATAGAGAGAGCTATATTGAAGAAAGCCGTTGCGCTCAACCCAAAGTGCAGTATTGAAATGTCATAGTTTAGAAAATGTCAGCCATTGCAGTTATATCTCTTATCCACATCTATCCTTTAAAAAAAAAAACTAGGCCCTTAAAATGAGTTCCCGTCAGCTGAGCTGGTCTTAAATGAACCATATGAAGGCTGTCTCTCCACGCTTGAGTTGGAAAAAGCCTCTTTGGACTGGTTTAGGCATTTACTGCTCACCGCTTAAGATTCACTGGAAAAATCTTGGAGCTCCTAAGGAGGTGAACGTTCATGATCAAGAGCCCGAGTGGGATAATAGCCGAAAGTTATCCAGAGCTAAGAAGTCCAATAAAACCCAATTACCCACAATCACCCTGGAAAATACTCAACAAGCAATTAATGCAAGTCTTTCTTTTCCTCTTTCTTTCGCTTCATCTTCTGTTTCTTCAACTGCAAAGTCTTTTCAAGCTGTCATTTGTCATCATTAAACAACAATGCAAGCAGCTGTCTCAAAAGCCATTACTGAAATTGCTGGAGATGATTTCTAGTGTCCTCCTCATATGGCCGAAAAAATAATTTTCCCCAATGGAGGCCTTTAAACCCTTCTCTATGGATTCTCAACTGCATCCTCCTTAAATTGAGAGAGTGGAGAACTGGACTCTTTTGTCTGGCAGTTCGAACTAGCACAAATGCTTAATGTTCAAAGCTTCCTACTTGACTGGCAGTGGGGAGTCATCGAAACAGTCAAGAAGCTCCTATCTCTCGAAGCGTGAATGAATGAAAAGTACTCTAAGCTCAAATCTCAGCTTCATGCACATCTCAGCAAATTTACTCTTTTTATGTGGTATTATTTTAAGAGGACTAGTTGAAGTTATATACAAAACCCATCATTTGAACAAAGCAAAACAAAAATAAAGTATTGAATTTTAGCACCTAACTTATATTGCTAATATTTTTCAGTCTGACTGACGAAAAGCAATGTGTGACATTGTTGGAAAATAAATTAACATACAAATCCCTAAGACTTTTACTGACAGGGACTTGGGCCAAATCAGAATATAAGGCCAGTAAAATGATAACTTGTCAACTATCCCAAACACCCAAGCTGCATAACAACATTCGGGTATCTACCCGCAACATTACCCTAAACACGTCTTGCAAAGCTGAAAAAGGCACAATTTTACACAAGAATAGCATGTGCCCAACTCCCTGTAAATCCCCAGTTTTGTTTAATGACTTCTATACAGAAGCCCCTTGTCAATGGTGTGATTGCTCAATCCTAGTTGAATACAGTTAGTTTGGAAGCAGTCAAGGCTCAACAACATGAAGACATAGGGCCACATCTTCACATTGATTTCAGATCAGCTGCTGTAATGAGCTTTAATGTCACTCTGCCCCTTGTTGAACATGATAAAAGCTCAGGGATCCACCCTCATTTTCCCTGTGGAAATCACATAATTTCACTTACAGATCCAAAAAAAATCCACTCCAACCATCCCTTGCCTGGCATGTTCATTGTGAAGATGCACTATGACAGGTTTCATAAAATAAGATAAAGATATTGAACAGAAAGTAATTGACTGTTTTTCTGCCCATATGCATGTACATGTTGCTAATTTTAATGTCATACTTGAGGGTCAATTCTCACAATTAATTAGCTATTAACCACGACATTTATCTCAATAAATTCCTTATTTGCTGCTTTAAGGATTAAGGGATCTAAAATGTTGCTACCAACTTGTCACGTCACCCAGGAAACTATCACAATTTAGAATTAATAGAATAGAATAAATTACTATTGTTTCCCTTTGTGCAGTGACTGCTTTTTAAGGTTAGTTTGTTAATTTGAAGCATTTATCAAAGAGAAAAGTTTTAAGTTTTAAAATAACCTTGTTTTGAACCTTGAACTGACTGTAACTTCGCTCAGCTCAGATTCATGTTTAATTGGGATCTTTGCTTACAACCATGTAGAATAGCTCCAATTTTCTCTCAAGTGCTATTGCTTCACATTTGATCTTTTCTCATCTCGGACAATGACTCCCAAGTAATTTTGGAACTTGCTGACCGTGGCCGCATTTGTGTCAGTGTTTAAAAATCCTGCACTGGCCAGTTTGCTGACAGATGAGTCTGAATGAGTCTATCTGTGGTGTGAGCTCTTCGGCCATTGGCTAAATCCTCCATGGTCATCCTACCTGCCTGACACCCGGGAATCATGATGAATCGGCCCCAACTGCAGCCCCAGATTGTTTTTAACATTTAATTCAGTTTCTTCCTGTGCTTGGATGAACATGGGCCGTGTTATGGATTCCGGGTCTAATGTACTCCAGCAGGTTGGGAGAAGGGCCCCAGTAAGCCATGGAAATTATGGAGGCTTGGATCAATACTCAAGGTCATCACCTCCACACAACCCCCACACCCCCGCCATCCTATTTGTGGTCCAGCCTTTGATTCAATGCTGTGCCCTATGATTCTTCTCGCTCTGGTC
Source organism: Carassius auratus (assembly GCF_003368295.1). Lineage (NCBI taxonomy): Eukaryota > Metazoa > Chordata > Actinopteri > Cypriniformes > Cyprinidae > Carassius > Carassius auratus. The sequence goes on along the minus strand of NC_039260.1, from coordinate 17,288,639 downwards.
AGTACTATCGCCACTACCAAAGAGCAAAGACCTTCTCTCTTCAGGAGACAGAGAGGGGGCAGTGATGAAACAGAGAAAGATCTGAATGCATTTAATTCACACCATCAATTTATGAAATAACTGTGATTTATGAAAACAAACAAATGAATGGATAAGAAAACAAGTAAAATAAATAACTACTATAAATATATAAATATATAAAGGAAAGAATGAACAAACTAACAACATCATTTCGTGCAATCATTATTAAAATAAGAATATCCATGAAATATGGATGAACAAATAAGCTTAAAAGATATAAAACAAAACAAACTACTAAATTAACAAATGCAAAACAAACAAACAAACAAAAACTCCATTCCATACAACCACTGTAAAGGCAAACACATATTTCTTGATAACAAGCAAACCATTTTAAGCAGTCATCGTTAAATTAATACAAACAAATAAATGAATTAACAAACAATGCAACAAAAAGAAAGAAAGAAAGAGCTGGAAAAAAACAAGCAAATGAAAATATAATACAAATGAATTTATACTGAATCTTCACAAAATGCAGGAATGATCAATAAATCCTTATCACTTTCTCAAACAGTCGGAAATCATAAACATCAGAAATCATGGATCTAAAATATGGAGAAAAAAAAAAAATTAGAAAAATGACAATCTCAACTTTAAACCACCACAACAGTAATTATTTGTATTGAGGAATATTACAGACTAAAATACTATATATTACATTTTACCTGCACCTAATTTCATCCATTTTTTATACTGTATGTATTTTGGACTGTCATTTATTTTTTAAGATAGAGAATAAAGGAAAGCCTGTTTTGGTCTTGATACCTGAGCCTCTCAGATCGCTGCATTTGAGCGACGTTAAACCCTTTAAAACCTTTAGAGAGATCTGCTGTGTTTTGTTCTGCGTTCAGTAAACTATCTGAATTACAGTGCATTCTGTCGCCCTATAGCAGTGTCTGTCTGTTGGACATTACCCAAATCTGTCTGTCTGACTGTCTGTCTGTCTGTCAAAGTGACACCTGAAAACCCTCATCATCATCATCATCATCCACATCACTGTCCTTCCACAAACTCTCCCTTTATTTAGCTCTTTTTTTTTTCTTGGTCCGTTTATTTCAGAGTGCTGTTCTGCTCTTCTCTCCTGGGGCAAGATTACCCTTTTATTTTGTTGTGGTGGTAAAATTACTGGCTTGGGATGATTGGACCGTGTTTGCTGTTGAGGAAATCAATTTTCTTTCTCCCGTATATGATCAACATGTCAGAGCCATCAGCTGGATAATAGCAGTGTGGAGCTCAAAATGGCTGCTAATACAGGACTACAAGGGGGAAGGGGGTGCTCAAAAAAAAAAATAACACGTCCGCCCGGCTGGACACGACACTGTGGTTACAGACAGGCAATAGTGGGCTGGTGTCACAGGGCAATCTGCCCCCCGGCCTTATCCAGCCACCATGATGTGAGGAAATGGGTCCCTGAAAGATATTTGGGGATGAGCGAGATGGTGGCCATGTAGAGAGTCTTTTGTTTGGGTCGTTTGGATAGCTTTCAATCAACCTGTTAATGGGCAAAGGAGGAGTCCAGGGGGAGGGTCCCAGAGGCATGATGGGAGAGCTGGCGTGAGTGAGAGCGAGTCTTAATTTGTCCATCACAAACAGAAGGAAACATCCCAGCGTGACCTTGGCGCTGGTGTTAATGGTTTCTCTGTCCATCAGTAGAGCCTGTTTAGTGGTCTGTCCACATCCTGCGCTCAGAGTTTACTGACAGCAGATAAAAGTACTCATTTGCAGCCACCAGCACACTTAAAGGAATAGTTCACCCAAAAAGGAATGATTTACTTCATGCTAATATCATCGTATGCGTGAAGCATGAAAATGTTTTTCTTCATACTACAATCTCACAATCTCCGAAAAGGATAATACAAGTAGTCCGCATAAAGGTTTTACTAACGAATACACTATTTTTTTTTTTTTTTTTATTGAAAGTCACAGCCAGTCTGCAGATTTGAGCTGATCGTTTTTCTTAGTCATATTGAAAGCACTGTGTGAGTAACAGAGCTGACCTCATGAATGTGACCAACAGGCAATGTGTATTTACCCACGTATACACAATATATCATATCCTAACATGTTCATCTAAATTAAATAATCTATTTATATTTACTGCTCAAGCAGAATCTGTGTATTAATATTATTGTGCATATTATTGTTATCTCAATTAACTTGTTCATGTTTATTTGATTAGAGTTCATACTAAATTGGCAAATAGTGCAGACGTTTTTAAATAAGGTGCGATCCATAAATTGAATTTACATTGAAAGGATTGTTTTTTGCAGAAAATAAGGGCAAGACTCACCTCAATGTCAGTGCATTTTATTACCTGGTTAAAGTAGTGAGAATAGTAAGTCTTTGTGAGTAAGATATATTTTAGTCTTTGGCAAATATTATACATCAATATAGAAATACATTTTTGTACCTTAATTCTGTACTGAAATAATTCATATGTTATTAATGATTTACAGCAAGGTTAAATATAATAAATAAAACAAAAATCATCAATTCCAATCTGATCTTTCACAGTTACACTGCAAAAAAAAATATTTTATATATATATATATATATATATATATATATATATATATATATATATATATATATATATATATTTAATACACATGGCCTAGATGAGAAATGAAAGTGTCAGATTCAGTGTGGTGTTTGCTGTTCATGCTGTCAACTAAAACACATATATGAGCCCTATCCAACTACAATGTGAACATAGCCATTAGTAATCAATCAGAGCTATCACATTGCAGTTAATACACACAATCTAAACACAGACACACGTACTGGTATACATGTTTTATGAGGATAGTACATAGGTGTAATTGCTTTTATACTGTACATAATTTGTTTTCTATGCCGTCACCCTAATCCTACCACTACACCTACCTCATTTGTATTTATTTATTTATTTATTTATTTATTTTTTTTAAAGGTCACGCTATACAATTTATTGTTTCCTTAAGCTTGTTTCCTCATGGGGACCAAAAAAAAAAAAAACTCCCCTAAGTTCAAAATGTTAATAAATTATTACAATACTTGTGGGGATATTTGTGCCCCATAGCATAGGGAATAACAAGTACACACACACACAAATTACACAGACAACATTATGCATACACACCATTAGGAAAAAAGTGCTAAAAAAGTGCTCCTTAATATTCATAAATATATATGCCTCTTTGCTGCAACTTAGTCCCGAGACAAACATCTTGCTGTATCGTCCAGGGTGTTCAAATGAGAAGGTCGATTCTAAACACCTGCAGTTCAGTGCAAGGCATTAAGTAATAGACTATGGCCTTCCACTGAAAAGAGACAGAGAGCGAGACAAAGAGAAAGAGGGAGAGAGGGGTTCAGGGTTTCTGTGCCGTTTGCCTGACTGAAATTGGAATGAAAGGGATGAAAACCTATAAGTGAAAATCAATAGCAGAAGACAGCAGAGGAGAAGAAGAAAAGGCCATAAAATACAATACATATAAATGCAGAGAGCCGGAGAGAAAAGAGGAGAGATACAGGGATTTTTTCATAGCATCAGGAGATAATGCAGATTGTGTTCACTGAAACGGCTTCTTCTCTGTGCAGTCTGCTGGTCATCAGACAATTTTAAACACATTTTGAGGTTTGCAGCTCATTCTGAACCCATGTTCTGACAGGTTCAGTGTGAAACAAGATTTTAAACAAATAAAAGTAAATATGTATGTGTACTGTTTTTATCATCTTTATCATGTATATATTAATACACACATACAGTATATATTTTGAAAATATTTACATGTGTATATAATTATATTAGTATATTAAAAATGATATAATTATTTTCATACGCCTGTTTCATAGACAGGCGTGGGCTCTTCCGTTGTTATTTATACAATAATTAAACAGGTAAAAGGTCTGGAGTTGATTCTAAGTGACCCATTTGCGTTTGGAAGCTGTTGCCGTGAACCCACATCACCCGGTCAAAGGATTTCTGCATGCAATTGAAACAGACAATTGTTAGACTACAAAAACAAAACAAATCCATCAGAGAGATAACAGGAACATTAGGAGTGGCTAAATCAACAGTTTGATACATTCTGAGAAAAAAAAATGCACTGGTGAGCTCAACAACATAAAAAGGCCTGGACGTCCAGGGAAGAAAACAGTGGTGGATAATCGGAGGATCCTCTCCATGGCAAAAAAAAAAAAAAAAAAAAACCTTTCACGACATCCAGCCAAGTGAAGAACAATCTCCAGGAGGTAGACGTGTCACTGTCAAAGTCTACAATCAATAGAAGACTTCACAAGAACAAACACAGAGGGTTCACCACAAGGTGCAAACAAGGCCAGATTAGACATCTCAAAAGCCAGACCACTTCTGGAAAAGCATTCTTTGGACGGCTGAAATTAAGATCAACCTGTATCAGAATGACGGGAAGGAAAAAAGTATGGAGAAGGCTTGGAACAGCTCATGATCCAAAGAATGCAACATGATCTGTGAAACATGGTGGAGCAGTGTGATAGCATGAGAATGCATTGCATGCAGTGGCATTGGGTTACTGGTGTTTATTGAAGACATGACAGAAGACAGAAGCAGCTGGATGAATTCTGAAGTGTATAGGGATATACTGTCTGCCCAGATACAGCCAAATGGAGCTAATTTGTTTAGGCGGAACTTCATAGTTCAAATGGACGATGACCCAAAACATACTGAAAAAGCTATAGGAGTTTTTCAAGGTAAAAAAAAAAAGGAATATTCTGGAATGGCCAAGTCAGTCTCCTGATCTCAGCCTGGTTGAGCATGCATTTCACTTTGCTGCAGACAAAACTAAAGGCAGAAATACAAATGAACAAACAACAACTGAAGTCAGCTGCAGTTAAAGGCCTGGAAAAGCATCACAAAGTAGTAAACCCAGTTTCTGGTGATGTCCGTGAGTTCCAGACTTAAGGCAGTTATTACCTGCAAAGGATTCTCAAAAAAATAATGAACATTTTATTTATAAATGTATTTATTTGTGCAATTACTTCGTTGCAATTATTCGTTGTAATTCCATAAGCATTTTTGTGTAACCCCTTGAAGTATAGCTTGAAGTCTGTACTTCAATTCCATCTTGATTGTTTCATTTTTAATTCTGTCCTGGTGGCATACAGTGCCAAAAACTGTGTCAGTGTCCAAATATTTATGGACCTAACTGTGGTTTGGTAGATTTGATTGGAAATATACTACAGGTGCAAATTCAATACAATTAAAGGTACAGGTTGTAGGACCTGCCACTAGAGGGCACACTACCAAAACAATAACAATCGCATGGTTTGAATATGCTAAGCAGTAGCGTGGAAAGATGGGATTTGTTGTCTTCTACCCAACCGCTGGCCATCAATCAGACGATATGAAAATGATTACCATTTGTTCAACAAATATATACACTCATGTACATTCAAACACGATAATTGGGTATACATAGCATACACAAGTTCAACGATTTGCATGAGTAGATTGCATACAAAGTCAATGCAAAGATGCGATCAGACTATGGATCAGATGCGTCCTTGCACGGGTCTAGAGACACGATGACCTGCGTTTGGCGTGTATACCCCATAATACTAATCTTGTTGATCGTTACAATAGCATACATTTTCTGTAAAGATACGAATCAAAACAACTCACCTGTCGAGTAAAACACAAACGAGATCGGCATTTCTTTCTAGTTGAAGTTTGTCACGAAGCTCTCTCCATCTAGAAAATGCAACACCGATACTGATCCTCGCTCTTTCTCTCATCTTGTCCCAAACTCTTCTTGGGTCGTTTGGTTGGCCCGTACGCTTACGGGAGCTGTCCTTGTCAACAGAACCAGCGGCAGACGGTAAACGGTAATTATGTTCCATAAATAAGTTAGATAATCCACCATAAAACGTGCAAAGAAGAAGTAAATAAGGAACTGCTTGAAGCAAGCTAGTGGTTTGTTGGACCCTAGACACTACTTCCGCATTTGTCCACGACACTGTTGTCATGTGGTTTCTACGTCAGTGAAGGCGGTAACAAAGAGTAACTAACGCCATTGATAGGTGACTGCACTGCCCTGTGTCACTGTTTAGAATGGGAAATTTCTCATGATTTACAAGTAGTTGAAAACATTAGAGGTATTGTTAGTAATCAGCTGGACAACTAGCCTAGTGGTTTTTGGATATTTTACTGCAAATATCTTACAAATTGTACCTTTAAGTGCACTATTTTCAAAACAAAACAACAGTGTCCTAAAAATGTTAAAAGATGCTGATAAAACTATAAGATGTGAAGCAGTGGCCTAATACATCAGTGTACCAAATGTTTACAATTCAATTTTAAAAATAGATGAAATACATGAATACATTGTTTGTGAATGGACCATAGCCTAGTGAGTGTGTTGCTTTTTTTCAGCAAATATTGACATTTATACGTGAATTTATCATCATGTGATTAATTCAATTATAATGTTCTTGAAGTGTTACGTGGTATAGCTAAAGGACCTGAATGTTTTCGTACAGTGGTCACAGTTTAGCAGGAATATTGAGTTGATAATAGAAACTAGAATCTAACAATACTCCAATTCCAACGGAGGTCAGGAGGTTTAAACAACAAAGTTAAGCGATGCATCTAATACTGGAACACCTGGACTCCCTCCTCTTCCACCCTGAAGCCCTTCTGTTGGACTTCCCTTTGATAAAACACAAGTCAATGCCTGTCTGTGTGTTCAATGTCTCTGACTGTGCTGAATAAGACAGTTTAATTGTATTTGAAAACAGAATGCCGGATGGGTTCAATGTGAAGCTCATTGATCTGTTTACAGAGTGGCATGCCTGGAATATCGCATCCCAGCCATGAGATATTTAAAAACGTAGTTATTGATCAATAATGGGAGTGAGCTCTGATCACATGACCTCTGAAACGATTACATGAAACTTATTTTGTGTTGCTTTCTTTTTTTCTCTCTCTCTGTGGATAGCTGTGGTTCCCTAGGCATCAAAGGATAGCATTCTTTGGGGAATGTTGTCAGGAAAGTGTCATATTGCAGTGTGGTCTCCACATCTCCTGTGTTGTATGATATTACAATTATAAGAATCATCGTCAAGTAAACAATCAATGTCAAGTTCAAATGTCTCTAATGGTTTGTTGACTGAAATGTGTTATTTTTACACTTACAGATGCCAGGCTAAGAGAAGGTGTCAGTCATAAACCTATAGAGCTCTCTTTCTCTTTCAGGGTACAAGGACATGTCACATGCTTGTGTTTATGTGAAAGGCTAGATGGTTTTTAACTCACATCTATAACTCTATCACAGCCTAAAAGAAAGACTGAAAGGGAAACTCTAAGAAGCACTTAAACAAAAAGAACAAATCCTTTCAGAAATTTTTTTAACGATCCACTAGTTTTTGTGTGAATGTCTAAACACATTATTCACTTTCATTTTTGAGAACTTAACGTTTCAATAACTTAAATCATTATATATACTGATATAAAAAAAAAAATGCTTTGATAAATATTTGCTAAATCTTGGCTTTCAATTTTTTGTGTCCCTCCAGAATTGAATCTTTCCCAGTAATTACCAATGCAGGGTGTTCTGGGTGGTCACTAGATTGTCCTGGGCTGCGTTTCCCAAAAGCAGCATAAGTTTAATAAATTTTAATCTCATTAAAACCTATGGAGCTATGATCAACTTATGCTTAATATGCCTTTTGGGAAATGCAGCCCTGATTGGTTGCTAGATCACTATTATGCTTTTTAGGAAATGCATAACATACAGCCAAGTATGGTGACCCATACTCAGAATTCGTGCTCTGCATTTAACCCATCCAGTGCACACACACAGCATTGAACACGCATACAGCAGTGAACACACACACACCATGAACACACACCCAGAGCAATGGGCAGCCATTTATGCTGCAGCGCCCGGAGAGAATTGGGGGTTCGGTGCCTTGCTCAAAGGCACCTCAGTCGTGGTATTGCCTGAGGCTCTAACCCACAACCTTAGGGTTAGGAGTCAAACTCTATAGCCATTATACCACGACTTCCCCACGATTGGTTGTTAGATCGCTACTAGGCAGTTCTTAAGGTGTTGTAAAAGTCTTATGATTGATTGTTAAGTTGTTAGGCAGGTTCAAAAGTGTTCAGAGATGCGTTTCACAAAAGCATTTCTTTGGATACAAGTTCTGTAATTACAAGTTCAACTATTAAGTGTTTTTCAAAACTATAGTTTATACCAACATTCATGAAAAACAATCTGCATTTTATTGGGATGAATGGTTCCATGGAGAACAATTTATCTAGATTAAAGACACATCTCTTTGGCCAAGCATTCAAATAATGCATATCATAATCTTGTACTGCAGTTATATCTGATCAAATGTGCAATACAGTCCTTTAGCTTGGGTTAAACAAATCAATTTTGGAACAGCAGCTATGCTAATTATGTCTCTATTTGTTTCTCTGTTTCTGCCACAGGATTGACAAGCTCCAGTCTGGATCCAGAACATCTGATATATATATCATTTATATATATATATATATATAAATGTATAGAGTATATACTGTAAAATAGATCAGATGCATGTTCATACAGCAGCATCTCAGAGAAATTACACTGTGGATTAAACTGCTGACTGATTACACCACATGTATCGCCCATGGGAGTATACTAATTATATACTGCATGCAAATATGATTTAAAAAAAAAAAAATGAACTGCTTTCTGCTGTAATTTAACTACAATAACTTGATATTAATTGTGACCTTGAATGAATTTTTAAACAAAAGTTAAAAGAAGATACATTTTCAAGTCTGTTCTGGAAAAAAAAAATTATATATTATTGTTTACAAATTAACAGATTGCAATTTTTTTTTACCTTTAGATAATTTAAAATCAACAATATTTGAGGATTTATGCTTAGTAGACTCTTAGTAGTGGATCAGTGGCTAGATAAATTCTAGTAAATCTAATTTACTAGATAAATTACATTGCATCCTACTGGCGTATCCCATCATGCACCTGTGCTTTGGGCGGCGTGCAGCAATGGCTCCAAACAGAGTACCAGCACTTATTACATTTGTGATTCTTCAAAGAGTTTTGCCTAGTATTGATTTTGTGTCAAGGTTGGGCGCTGGTTCAGCCAGAGAACTCTGCTTTTTAAAGCTACTGGACCAACTTGAAACACACTGTGCATAAATGGAGAGCCGGCAACCTTGAGGTGAAGAAAGGGAGAGAAAAAAAGACAAAAAAGAAGGTGAAAAAAAAAAAATATTTGAAGCACTGTGGGGCCTCGTCTTGTGCTAAGTTGGGAAGCTTTTCAACACACACAAACAAAAAGGAAGTAGATAAATAAATAAATGTTGAGTACATATAATTCAGCCACTGGTTGGGCAGTAATAACCCTTTTCTGTGGCACTGGCAGAGCCTGATGGGAAGGGGTTAAAGGTGAATGCTGCAGGGCCTTCTTTTCTGTCTGTCTGACTGAAGTGGAGAGATTACTGTACCATGTTCATCAGGGATGCCGGGGCTGCAGTGCTGCTTGTGTGCAAGGCATTTTCTTTGCGTTTGAAGTCTTTTGGGGTTCCTGAGGTTTTCTTGCAGAAGATGAAGCAGCGCTGGTTGCATGTGAATCAGCTGTGTTTATGTGAGACAGGTCCCAGATCAGTGCAGGAAACAGCACGGCCGGAGGCGCTGACCTCATCAACTGTCTGCCAAAGCCAGCCAATGTTCTTCAGCAGAAGAAAAACAAAGTTGAATGATTCCTCAATGCAGAGGCATTTTTTTCCCATCAAGAAAAAGAATGAGTGTGAAATATCTAAGATAAATCTTATTACCACTTTTTTTCAGGTAAATAGGTCATGGCCCAATTTCGAATCCAATTAAAATAGATAAAATAGAGTCTATACTATGCAATAGCATCCGTTTGAAAAAGTTACCGCTGAAAGGTAAAGAAATTGCATTTCCCACCTCGGGTACAAAATACCAGGACTATAACAAAAAAAAAAAAAAGAAAAAAAAACATTGATGGACCACCATAGAGGGGGAGTGTTTCCTTCATTATTCAGATTAATGATTTCTCCATAGGCCAATATAAGTGTTACTAAGCCTCAAGAGTGGCTGGAGGAATCTTTGTTTCTATTTTAGTTATGTGATACTCTAATAATCTTTAAAATGCATTTTGCACAAATGTTGGGTAAAATATTGCATTTTCTTTTAGCTTGGTATATTTTTAATGGACGCATCTGGTAATTTATTTATTATACAAGTTTTATAACTGTATTTGTTATCAATGTGGTTCTCACTTTTAGTTTCTTCACTCAGTAAAGCATTAAGGCATTGTTAGTTCCACAAAGGAAATATGCCATACTCCTCTAGAAAACTGGTCCAAATTCAAGTATCATGAAAGGCCATATAATGTTGCTACTTCTGGAGCAGAGTTTCCTGCACAACAGGACTGTACTTGTTGTGCACTGAATTGCTTCCTATACGTGGGCAGTTCACTTTGTTATGGAACAGAGCGTGTGTTCCATATCTTATGGCACTATGTCAGGGTTGTTCTCTGTCTGTGACCGAGATGGTATTTTAGAGAGTCCCCTCCCTGATAGAGATGGATTTCCTTTGGGCTTTATCAGGAATGAAATAGCAACAGTGATAAAATAATCTCTTTGAAGCTCAGTGGGTGCCACCTTTGAGTAAAGTACAAAAGCAAATATTCTTTCTCTTTCCTTCAAATGCAATACATCTCGGGGATTGTTTGGCACATGAAGTATGTCTGAAGACGTAGTCTCATTTGTGAAATTTAGCAAAAAATCTAGTCAAAAAACAGTCCATTTTGCATTGGCAGTAGTGTGAAGCACTGCTCACAGAAAGTCACTTTCAAACCAAGCAACTTTCTGTTGATCAGGCGAATGTGCGTGACAAATTTAATATGAGCAAAATCTGCATGGGGAACTTTTTCATCCACATGCGAACCTTCCAATCGCACAGAATCCTGCTGAAATTACTGGAATTTTGCTGAACTTTTGCAAAGCAACGGTCAGTTTGTCTGCACCCAAATAGAATATTTATGAATATTTAACAGGTCATTCCAGGTGGTTACACAGCAATGCTGAAGCACAAAATGGCCCTACAAAATTACCACATACAGTACATTACTGTATTTTACACTGTTTATGCAACAAATGTGATGTGGCCATGCATCTTTTACTATGTTTAAATGGAGTCAATGAAGTTATGCAACTCTATACATTTTAAAGATCATATCTGTGCATTTTCAGTGTTTTGGAAACTGAATTATAGTTTGATTATTAACATGAAAATGAAATATGATGTCCACTGGGTGGGTATACAGAGTTACAATTAACTGTTTATAAGGGCCACTAAGCAACAAAAAACTTATTGCTCATAAATGTGCTATTATTTTCCTAATTTACTATTTACGTATTTTTGGACTGATACGCCTTATACTCAGGTGCGACTTATAGTCCGAAAAATACGGTAAATACACGACACGACATTAGAAATTACACTGAATCAGTGCACTTTATACGGTGGCAGAGAGAGCTTAACGCGCTGCAGATTGCAAAACACATGCAAATTGAAAAAACACCAGCAAATGAAAAAAAACATCTACATCAGTTTGACAACACAAGTGCTGCAAATCCTTCACAACACATGCATATAACGAAATGCGCTGCAAATCATCAGAACACATGCATATAATGAAACGCGCTGCAAAATCTCACAACACATGCATATAACGAAACGTGCTGCAAATCCTTCACAACACATGCATATTAAGAAACGCTGCAAATCATCACAACACATGCATATAACGAAACGAGCTGCAAATCCTTCACAACACATGCATATAACGAAACGCGCTGCAAATCCTTCACAACACATGCGTATAACGAAACGCGCTGCAAATAGCACTGACCACAATGGAAATGTTTCAAGGAGACCTCAAAAAGTGTCAGACCCGGCTTGCATTTGCTTGCTTATCGTGCAGTGGCTACTGGTCAGTGGAGTTGTTGGTGAATTGAAAAGTGAGTTTTTTTTTTTTTTTCCTTTATCTTTTGGATATTATTGCCTAAATAAGCTGAATAATTACATGATTAAATGTAAAACATTACTTAAGATGGCTAACTTTTTATATCCTCGGCTAAATATAATTTCAGGTTAAGGAAAATAAATTTGCATTGCTTCATTAATTGTTTCTTAATGTGCATGTGGTGTGAGGATTTGCAGCATGTCTTAATTTGCATGTGTTGTGAAATATTAGCAGGCATTTCGTTGTATGCATGTGTTGTGAAGGATTTGCAGCGTTTCGCTGCATTTGTTGTGATGGTTTGCAGCTCGTTCGTTATATGCATGTGTTGTGATGATTTGCAGCTTGTTTCGTTATATGCATGTGTTGTGATGATTTGCAGCGCGTTTCGTTATATGCATGTGTTGTGATTATTTGCAGCGCGTTTCGTTATATGCATGGGTAGTGAGGATTTGCAGCGCGTTTCGTTATATGCATGTGTAGTGATGATTTGCAGCGCGTTTCGTTATATGCATGGGTAGTGAGGATTTGCAGCGCGTTTCGTTATATGCATGTGTAGTGATGATTTGCAGCGCGTTTCGTTATATGCATGTGTTGTGATGATTTGCAGCGCGTTTCGTTATATGCATGTGTAGTGAGGATTTGCAGCGCGTTTTGTTATATGCATGTGTTCTGAGGATTTGCAACACTTGTGTTGTCAAACTGATGAAGATGTTTTCTTCATTTGCTGGTGTGTTTTTTTTTTTTTCAATTTGCATGGGTTGAGCTATCTCGGCCACCGTAACTTTAAACAAAACAATAGCAATTCTGAAGTTGCATATACAGATATAATTATGTCCCACTATCATGTGTCAAAAAGCATTCTAAAGATCAATTAATTAAATTTAATATAAATGTAAACTATAATATATTTAAACGTGCAAAAGCATTGCCTTCAGTTTTAACTTAAAGGGTTAGTTCTTCCAAAAAATTATGTCATTAATGACTCAACCTTCATGTCATTCCAAACCTGTAAGGCCTCCTTTCATCTTCAGAACATAGTTAAAGAAAGACCAGTTTAAGCATCGAAAATACATAATTTAAATTTGGGAGTGAACTAACCCTTTAAAGAATATATCCTATTAAAGTATATCATTTTCTTAATATAAGTACCCCTTGTCAAGCTAGGCGAAAGTATACTTTTTCAGAAAGGTTGAGAAATCAGATCACAGAAAAAGTTCTGGATCCTGTTGACACCCATTTTTAACACTGTCCATTTGACGTGATCAGATTGTGTGAGATTAATATAAATACTAGGTAGAACTGGGGCCAATGATTCTGTGTTCCTGTCATGTTAGCTCCCAGATAAATAAAAACAAGATAATTGTGTAACATGAGATCTCAACGACTGTCGCCTGAATGTTCTCTCATTGACATCTGGTGAGACTAAAGTCACCCTGAATATCAGACAGTCTGTTTTGACATGGACCTTCTGCCGGACTGAAAGACCCAGAAGCCCTTATGGGCACATCTGTGTGTGTGTTCAATTATTCATGCCGTGGAAGCTGGTGGTGAGTGTGTAAAAGGAGCAGGGGGGGTCTGACGGATGACAGCGATGTCAGAACAAGCTCCACAGATACGACATGACAAGCAGCTAACACACTTCTGCTACTCTGAAGACTGTGTGACCAGCCGTGTGGGAAGTCGCATGACAAATTCATGATTTGGTGAAATTTTGTCAATGTGTGCATGTTAAGCAAAGAACACAATTCTGACAACACAAGTTCCACTGATGAGGATGTTTTGTATGATAGTAAACAATATGTTTGTAATAGTAAACAAACACACACAGGCGAGACATGGCACATACATGGGCATGCACCGCCATTTTTTCTCCTTTTTTTCTCACACTTGCTGGGTCGTTCAGGCTTGTCCATGGATCAATATGAGCAATTCTAGGAGAACTACAATGTTGCCATGGTAACCGAGCCACAAATTTGGCACAGAAGGTAGGAGGTGTGTGTGTGTGTGTGTGTGTGTGTGTGTGTGTGTGTGTGCAGTGGGGCACAATAGCTTGTAGTATTTACACTGCCAGTCAGGGGATATAAATCAGATAAAGCAAAGATATCAAATACACACTATCACAGTAAATGTTTCATAAAATAGTCCGTAAGACTATTGTAGAAAAAGTACAATTTAGCAAACTTTAAACAATTACTTATTTATAAGCTAAAATAATTATAATTGCATATTTGTAATTATGGAGTTGCAATTGAATGCATTAAAAATGTTAACTATAAATATGCTATCAAATAACATGCTACAAGTTCTTTGCGTGTGCTTAAGTAGGGACACCAGGGGCAATTGTAACTCACTTAGTTCCTCCAATCAGTAACTTCTTCATGGCTACAGCAATTTTAACATTGCCCTTGAGCCACATGGCCCTGTCAACATACTTTTCTGTTAGAAAATGCACTTGTTAAACATTAAACTTTTTTTTTTTTTTTTTTTGCTTTAATAAGACATGATTTCACATGATTTCACTGAGCTGATATGTTAATATGCTAATATGTCTATCTTGTATTTGAGTAAATATAATTATTTAAAAATTTTGGGGGGAGGGAGAGGGGTGCTAAGAAGGGGCTTAACCGTTCAGAGGGGGTGCTAAAAAACTAATAAAAATTTAGTGAAAGTTGTTAACTTCTATAAGCTTCAGCTATCTAACATGCAAATTCAGCCACTTTTTATTTTATTTATTTATTTATTTATTTATTTATTTATTTATTTATTATTATTATTATTATTATTATTATTATTATTATTATTATTATTAAAGCAGCTTTGAAAAAGGCAATTTTGTTATTAGTAATATAACTTCTAATGCCAAGTGACAAATATGACAAAACCATACAATTTATGAATGTACATAGAAAGGAAAGTAGTTAAAAAAAAAAAAAAAAGCAGGAAAACATTGTAAAATCTAGCAATTTTATACAATAGATAAAGGTCCGACAACTCCAACAACTATTTCCAAACGGTGCCAAAGCAGATGGGCACGCAGGGCACGGAGGGGGGGGGGGGGGGGCCCTGTGTTAACCTCCCCGTCAGGAGTGATTCTAGGACTTTTTCAACTGGGTGGTGCAAGAGGGGTCACAGTTAATACAGAGGGGCCAATCTTATGTTGCACATTTGGTCCAAATCTCGCTATTAACAAACCATTTACTAAGACTTTTGTCTCAAAAATAAAAATAAAAAAATAAAACCCTGTAAGGCAGTTTTTAATGTTATAGGTAGGATTAGGGAAGTAGATGGTCATGTAGAATAAATTATTTCTAATTACTAATAAACAGACAATATGTTAGTAATAATAGGCATGCTAATAAGCAACTATTTAAAGGGATACTCCACCTCAAAACTGGTTCAAGAAGATCCGGTTACATCGGGTGATTCATTCACAAACCGGATATCACTAAACTGCAGTGTTTTGAACGCGTTCACAACAGACACGGAAGAGAAGACAATGCTGAATAAAGTCATAGTTTTTTATATTTTTGGACCAAAAGGTATTTTCGATGCTTCAAAAAATTCTAACTGACCCTCTGATGTCACATGGACTACTTTGTCCTGTTCCCCATGTACATACTATGTACTTATTATAGACTATGTAATAACTAGGTACTAAACCTGAACCTACCCCTAAACCTAACCCTACCCCATGTAGTTACCTTGTATTACCAGAACTTTCTTAGATAAATACACTGTAAGTACACTATAAGTACATGTAAGTACACGTACTGTAAAATAAAGTGCACCCGATGTTTTTTATTGCCTTTCTGGACTAGAGCTGGAGATCTTTGCCCGAACCAGACGGGACCCGACGGGTTTGGTCGGGTTCGGGCTTAATTTCTATCATCTTACGCGGGCTCGGGCCGGGCTCGGGCTTGCGCTCCGGTATGCGAGGTAAAGTCTACGTTAGTTATGAGTAAATTATGTTAAAACATGAATAAATTGCTCATTGTTGGCAAAAGGCAAAAGAGCTGTGTGCGTGCGTACATTTGAATAATGTCGGGCTGTAAACGGGTTCGGGCTTTAAAAAAGCTGTCAATCAAAATGTACTTGTAGGGCTCGGGCCGAAACCTGTCGGGCTCGGGTCCTGTCGGGCCTAACTTTTAAGGCCCGATTAAAGCTCTATTCTGGACATGCACAGTGTATCGTGCATATACTTTCAATGGAGGGACAGAAAGCTCTTGGACTAAATCTAAAATATCTTAAACTGTGTTCCGAAGATGAACAGAGGTTTTACGGGTTTGGAACGACATGAGGGTGAGTCATTAATGACATAATTTTCATTTTTCGGTGAACTAACCCTTTAACATTGCTTAGTTAGAGAGTGTTTTAAAAAGACCAAACTCTTATCATCTAGAATATTTTTAAACATTTTTATATCAGCCAATCATTGTGTGCATAGTTAGTAAACTTAGTAAACACACTGACATCCATAGCAACAAGGTCAACAACGTCCTTGCTCTTAGCTTAACACTTCTATCTATTCCTTGGTAAATGTTTGTGAACAGGTTTTAATTAAGAGAAAACGCTTAGCTAAGAACTTTTACCGCTTTTAAGGAGAACTCTTTAGTGGTAAGATAAAATGTTTTGTGAAAACGGGCCCTGATGAAGAAACAAAATATGAATAGGGTGTGGGTGTAAATGTTTAGCAAATTTTCATTTTGGATGAGCTTTCCCTTTGCATTTAGCTGTTGTTTATTAGATTAGTTGTGTATTTAAACCACAAAAAAAAAACTGCATAAAATGTGAGTTCAGTGGCTTGGGTGATGTGCAGTCGTTATATATAGTATTGTCAAGGCAGACAAAAATCAACAAATATATATATATTTTTTAGCTATATTGCCCAGCCATATATATTGCTATTATATCCTGATCGATATGTTACACGTCTAGCTCTACGCTATTTGGTGTTTGCTTGTTTGTGCCATAACCGGGAATGACAGAAAAAAAATATCCTCCCAGCTATATCAGAGAATGATGGACAGAGAAGCCCTCTCTATTCTGGGCTTATATGTCAGGTTAAAACTACTCATTAAAGTTGCATGGCGCTGAATTGGATACAGGAGGCAGTAAACAGCAGGCTGCGGATCTGCTATGAGAGGTCAGCAAACCCTAAGAGTCCCTGCACAGGTCTGAAAACTCTCTGAGCTTTCACGCTCACTCCAGAGCTCAGTTTCTAGGCTTTGAAGCGATCCAGGACCCCAGCCGCTGCTTTGATTCTCTGGCCTCTGTCTGACTGAGCCAGAGGGCAGGAGTTTTTCACAACACCCGGCAGACAAATGCATCTCACGCTAACCTCTAAGAAATTGACCTATGGCAAGAAATAGAACATCTCTTATACCTTATGCCGTCTGCAACCATCGTAACCCATACAGCAAAATGACTAATAATATTTAATTTTCATTTCATGTTAAGCTTATTTTATAATATACTTTTTTTTCTGTGTCCATGCATATTACTGTATAGACATTTTTTTTTTTTTCAAATGTGACTCACATTAATGTATTTCTCTCTATTGAAATATAGTGCCAATAAATTATTTTTTTTAAGTATGTCAGCAAACAGGCCAGAAACACAGGTATGTATGCCAAACAGGGCTGTGGCAAAGAGAAGCAACGATCAGAAGGTGAGTAATATGCAGATATGTCTCTTAACTGATAGTAACAGATGATTGTCTTTCGCAGGTGATCTGGAGGAGTGAAGGAGCGGTGGAGAATGGGAACAGTGGAAAAAAGAAGTATCTAAGGGTGCATAAACACAGGCAAGTAGCAAGATAAGGCGTCAGGCTTAGTTCAGTAAGGCAATCGATCGATCTATCTATCTATCTATCTATCTATCTATCTATCTATCTATCTATCTATCTATCTATCTATCTATCTATCTATCTATCTATCAGTCTGTCCGTCCGTCCGTCCGTCCGTCCGTCCATCCGTATATATATATATATATATATATATATATATATATATATATATATATATATATATATATATATATATATATATATATATATATATATATGTATATATACTTCTTTCAGGGTTTTTGCCTTTTTTGGATCCTGAAATACATATGTTTATTTTTATTTTTATTTTTTTTATTTTTATTTTTTTTGGGGGGGGGGGGTGAATGAAAGTCATATAGGTTTGGAAAGACATGGATGAGTAAATGAAAGCAGAATTTTCATTGCTGGGTGAACTATTGCTTTAAGACACCAGAACGCCAAAGTCACGGTTTGTTTAAAACACACTAAATCTGAAAGACAATAATGTCCATCCCTGAGGAATGCTGACTGCCCATTTATAGAAACGCTTCAAAACAATCTAGTTAAGACTCACTTTAGCATTGAGCATATCTGGAGAGAGAGAGAGAGAGAGAGAGAGAAAGAGAAAGGGAGGAGGAGGGCCCCAATGTCCCTGAGGAGCTGCCCCGTAGAGGTGAGGTGCTTTAGAAAGCCTGTAATGCCTTGATGTGGTTTGAGCTCCAGTGATTTGAGATTAGCTCCACTGAGAAATATGAAATATGTGCTCAGAATTGTGATACCAGGCCAGGACGTCAATCAAATCAACCAGGACTGTTTGACTCATATAAGAGAGAACACAGTAACTGCCCAGATTTTGATCAAAGCCTGCCTTTTATACGTTTATTTTTGTTTATAGGTCAAATTGATTAATTTGAAGGCTTTTCTTAACCCACCTCCTAATTTGTTAATAAATTTACTAAATACTGGCTATGATGGTAATGTTATCTTATTTGAGTCAGAAAAAGAAATCTTTAGTTCCAAAATTAGCAAAGCTACACTGACATGTATGCATTTAGCAGACACATTTACTTGCTGCCTCGCTTCCGTATGAGGCAAAGACGTGGCAGGCAGTGTGTAATGATGCCTTCCTGCCTTGGAATCCTGCCTCCGAAGTTTTCGGATGCAGCCCATCTCCCACTCTCTCTCTCTCTTTCTCCATGTCAGCTGCCGCCCCCTCCTCTTCACCCGTCCTGCTACACTATTTGTCATTGTACTGTTTCTGTAGCGTGTGGCTTTAAACGACTCTCACCTGCACCGTCAGTCTCCTCAGGGGTGCATCCTTCACATACACACTCACACAAACCTACTTTCTGTTACACACACACATACACACTTCCTGTCGGGTGGCTGGCGGAAGGCCAGTGCTGAAATACTGTCATGCTCGACCGAACCGGCACCTCGCTGTGAAGGATCAGTGGACAGAAAAGCCACATAAAATATTTGCTTCTAAATATAAACCTCAGCCCTAGCTTAGTTTCTCTGTTCTTCTCACTCCTCCTGTATTTCTGTCAAACTACACATACACAGGCACAACTTATTTGGTTACTTATTGAATGATCGATCGACTGATTGTATTATATCATGGGGAAAGGAAATAAAAACAATAACTGAAAATATAAACACAAGAATCTGCAAGAAGACTGTTTTGAATACAAGCAATTTAGTGTCAGTATCTTTATTATACATAGCAATGTATAGAAATGGGAATTGTACATTTGCATTTTGCAGTGGTGTAGTTAGATATGGTGTTTAATAAAAATGTTAATGTCCAAAAAGTTGCCTACACCTAGTCTTGAACACAGTTGGTTATGTACATAAAATGCAACCCTGCAAGTAAATACCTACACACTTACATCTGTTTAAGGAACTCTGTAAAATAAATAAATTAATAATTAAATCACACCTTTTTATGCTCAGGTTAAACTTAAAAGCCACTAGTGTTATTAAACTAATCTTTACAAGGTGTTTTATTTTTAATTTAAAAAAAAAAAATAATCAGGACATGACCTTAATCTTGAACTCTTGTTCTGGATTTTAGAAAGTAAAAAAAAAAATAATAAAAAAAAACACTTTGTTACACAAGTAAAAGAAACACAGAAAACAACATCCTTCTGAAAAACAAGTAAAACTTTCAATACTAAGACCTTTTCTTCAACAACATGGATAACATTGTAAAAACATCACAAGGATCAATCAAAATTCCCCTGCAAGGATATGAACAATTGCATTGAGTTACAGCATTACAATAACATTCCTCCAACCATCTGCCAACCACAGCCCCTCCCACACAGTTCCAGAACTCTGTTCCTTTGCCAAATACACAATAGAGAATTACTGTTGATTCAAAACAAGCCAATAAATATGGAAAAGCAAGACAGGCCAAGCAGATCACGCTCCTGGTCGATATTATCAATAACACATTTATTACAGCTAACCAAAATATTCAGCCTTTCCCTGCAGCCATCCATTCTCTAAATTAGGAAATATATCCATTAACGTTGGCTAAACACTTATTCAGCATGTAGCTGCATGTTTGCCAATGAATCATGATGTTGTAGATATTTTCTCCCCCACCAAGCTGCAAAGCAAACATCTACTTCAACGAATTTCCTCAGCAGGATGTGAGAACACTTTGCAGATGTGTTTTTATTGATCTGAAGTGTAATAGCAACTGTTTAGGCAACTGATACCGCTGAATATTAGTTTTGAATTTTTTTTTTTTAAACAATCGTTTCAAAATATAGTTCATAATACTTTTTTCAGTCATTTTAAATAATAAATAATTAACTTTTTGTTATCTGACAATTCTTATATGGTTAAATTTATATATTGCATAAAAAAATAATTTGTGAGTATTAATAAAATGATATATTAATCAATGGTGAAAGGATTTCCATAATGATTTTTTATACATTTTGTAAATCTTGAAAGAAAAATAAATAAATAAAAACTACTATGATGCATTTCCACTGTTACACATAATAGATAACATAAATAACACAGCTAAAATAAATTAGAGTATGAAAAGATTGAGTTACAAATCTGCCACGCCAAAACTGTCCTTAGTTGAAGTTGCTATATTTATTTGTTTATTTATATTTTCTGAGGAAAGTGAATGCAGAGCACACAGACATATGCCAGAATGTCAGTTCCAGCAATGCTGTTGTGGGTGGATGCTTATATGCACAAGTCTTGGGCCTTGGACTCTTTTGAGATTTGGGAGTTGGCTCTTTTCAACTCTCAAATCTCAAGAGTCCAAGCTCCAAGATTATATACTGGTCTCTAGATATGGTTTGGTTCAGTTCTTCGTCTGATTGATTTTTTACACCCGTTTCATTTTTGCTCACCAAGCAAAAATTCTGATTGCTTAGAAAGTAATAATATATATCTCGAGCTACATGCCGCACTCGTTTATTCTATTACAGTACATTATAGTACGGACAACAGTAGTGATGCTTATCTTAGCAAACACCACTAACAGACACTGCATACATTTGTATATACTGTAAGTCTCTTGTGCTCTTTCTCCATCTGCAGGCCTAATCATTTGCGAGGACAGCCTCTCTCCACCCTGCTGCTATGAATTTGCTGGCTGGGCGATTCGTCATGGCAACAGAGAGAGACACAGACAGAAAGATCCCAGAAGAGATCAATACTCCAGCACCCATCCCCCCTCACCCGTACCTACACATCTCATAGCAGTTTAACACAGGACAAGACCACGTGAACCGATTCATATACTCACACAGCCAGTATCACCTTCAATTGCTCTGTTACGGAGAGCAGGCAGGGTTTTGAATTATCCTTCACATTTCAGTACTTAATGACCCAAACAAAGACAATTCAGTCAAAGCATTTTCCTATTGAATAGATGCCTGGCATAAGCAGCCATTTTATGATCAGTTTTTCTGGGGTCCAGGATCACAGACAACTGATCAAGTCAACCTGTGTTGTTTTCGCATATTCTGTATGTATGGCCAATATAGTGCCTATGGTAAGGAAGACCACGGTAAGCAAACTGGTGGTTTATCTGGCTGCACAAGGCCTGAAAAACAGAATGCAGCTAAAAAGGCAGGACAGTCTGTGCCCAGAGCCCTAAGGGTCAGAGAGCATGTGTGAATAATGAATGAGAGTATACTGACCCTTTGACCCTGGAGAGAACAGGAGTCATGAACACAGACATACACATTCAAACATATACACAACAGCAAGTGCACTCGTCAAATGCATGATATGTGCATCTTTTCCACTGAGAATTGTATGAGAGTATTTCACTGAGGATGTTTGTGATCTTACGGAAAAACATTTTATTTCCTGTTTTGTGACATTAGAGGACACATACACATTAATTATCAAGAAAGAACCGATATGAATGTTGGTGTGCAGTGTTGGGAAGGTTGGGTCTTTACAAATGTAATGAGTTACAGATTATAAGTTACCCTATCTAAAATTTTAAAAGTAGTGAAACAATTTCAGTTAATCTATTAATGAAACTAATTACTTTTTATTTCTCTAGATTTCTGGTGTTTTCAACTATTTATCACTGTCAAACATTTAAAGCAGGCAGGGTTAATCTTACATTAGTACTCAACACTGATTTTTACTGACTGAAAAAAAAAGGTTTTAGCACCTCTTTTTACTTCGAGATCATTTTGAAGTTAAATACAGATTTAAAACCAGAACAAGAAATAGTTTAATAGCTATGATACTGTTTTTGAAATCAAAGCTTGCATAATTATGATAGAATAAAAAAAAAATAATAAAAATCCACATACTGTACATTATTGTTTCTTCTCTATGCCCTGCCTTTCTGAAACAGTTCTTTTTTTTTTACTCCCCAACACTGGGTTAGGGCTGGGGAAAATATTAATATTGGCTGTTAAAGCTGCAGTATAAAAGACACACCACTCCAGTAGCAGTGAAGTATTAAAACTGCAAGGTACTCGATAAGGAAAATTGTCTTGATAAATATTTAAGTTGGGATTTGGTTTAGCTTTGCAGAATGAATGTATGATGGTTGAGGTGTAACAGTGTACCAGTTGTTAAAGGAGCATATTGTTGCACCCTAGAGCTCATCAGAGACACTCCTGCCCCTCACCATGACCAAGTTGGCCAAACACACCCATCGGCCTACTTAAAAGGCCCTGCTTGAGGTAGACATAAAGTAAATAAAGTATAAAGTATAAAGACATAAAGTAAGTAGTAAAGTAATGCATTACTTTCATTTAGAAGAAAATATAGATGTTACTTTTTCAAACAAGACTACTTTGTTTCCCCCATGTCTTGACTGACAGCTCTCATGCTTTGGGAAATCCGCAGTAAGTCTACAGGCATTGTGTGAACGATGTTACTTTAGTTCTAGATCAAATAAACAAGTATTAAGTCATCATACCTGCACATATACAGATTATGTAAAAGTCAAATGCAAACTCAAAATATACAAACCTGCAATATTTAAGTAAAATAAAACAAATGTCATTAATCACATTATTAATCACATATTAACCATTGTCTTTGCTACTGACCTTCGAATATCCCATTTAAACATACAAAAATGACACATTTGGGTTTCATTTTGTTAGTGCTGATTAATGTTGAACATTCTTCTCCTGTGTCATATACTTCATGTAATTTGTTTGATCTGCACCCTCTACTCGTCATGCCACAGAGGAAAGACTATGCGAGGAAGCATGGTTAAGTAAATTACTATTTATTTTCAGATCCGAGAAGATTGCAGGAGATAGCAAGTAGATGAAGGTATCTGATGAGTCAGGTTGAGACTTCACAGGTCAGTAGTTCAAAACAAACTATTAAGCCCTGCCCACATTTAAAAAGTAACTCAAACGTGACGTAACACAGTACTTTCAATTAAAACGCAACTAAGTAACATAATTGTGTAGTTATCTACTTAGGGAGTAAAGCAATATTGTTGGTGTCACTATAAGGTGTCTTGGAGGGGTGATTGCTACTGGGGTTCCTCAAGGCTCAGTACTTGGACCACTTCTCTTCTCCATCTACATGACATCATTGAAGTATGGCTTTTCTTAACACTGCTACACTGATGACACTCAACTCTACTTCTCATTCCAACCAGAGTTGTGGTTGATGAACCCAGCTGTATAGATAAGTTGTAATGAAACGATAGGTTAGCTTGAACCACCAGTAGTTCTGAGTGACATTTCTAGCTGAATGAATGACCATCACCTTCAGCTCAACCTTAACTGCTGGTGGTTCAAGCTAACCTATCGTTTCATTACAACTGATCTATACAGCTGGGTTCGTCGACCATAACTCTTTCCAGGGCAGCCAGAAATTTAGGAGTTGTGATGGATCATCAGTTAAGCTACACAGACCATATTGCTACAATGAACTTGTCCTGCAGATTTCCCTTATGCAACATTAAGAAGATTAGACCCTTCCCGTCAGAGCAAGCCACCCAACTTCTTGCCCAAGCTCTTGTTCTCTCCAGACTGGACTATTGTAATGCTCTCCTGGTGGGCCTTCCTTCATGTACTATCAAGCCTCTGCAACTGATCCAGAATGCAGCAGTGAGGGTTGTCTTCAATTAGCCAAAAAATAATCACGTTACTCCTCTCCTCATCAGGTTACACTGGCGACCAGTAGCCACTCGCATCAAATTCAACGTACTGATGCTTGCCTACAAGACGACCACTGGCATGTCACCAACATACCTAAACTCACTAGTTAAATCTTATGTGCCCTCCAGAAGTTTGCATTCTGCAAGTGAATGACGCCTTGTGGCGCCATTACAAAGAAGTTCAAAATCACTCTCACAGACCTTTTCCTGGACTGTACCAAGCTGGTGGAATGACCTCCCAATTCGAACAGCTGAGCCTTTATTCAATTTCTAAAAACATCTAAAGACTCATCTTTTTCACCAGCACTTAACCAACTAATACTAGCATTTACCTTTTCTTTTCTTCTCATCCATTTTCTTATAAAACAAAAAAAACAACAACAACAACAACCTGACTATGTGTTCTGTACTAGACTAACTGAGACTTGTCATGGCACTTGTATACTGTTGTTGTTCTCTTGTTGATCTGATTGCTTCTATTGTTCTCATTTGCGAGTTGTTTTGGGTAAAAGTGTCTGCTAAATGATTAAATGTAAATGTATTGTAATATATTACTTTTAAAAGTAATTTTCCCCAACCCTAGAAGCTTAGCAGATTTCAGAACAGTAGAGCATTATTGACTCTCTGATCCCATCCAGTCCCCAGACCCTTCCTTCTTAGCTGGTTCCATCTGACATCTATGAATTACTGGTTCTGTCCAGTTTCCAAGCCCTACCTGCTTCACTCGTTGTGACTCTGCCTGAACCACGTTGGTTTGCTGAGTCATGGACAAAGCCAAGAAGTTCCAACCCTCCAACTCCACCATGACGCTCTCCATGTGACTTGTCACTGGAGAGTTCATTAGAAACTCACATACTCCAACCTTCACCTTCTATTGATCAGTACCTTTAATGAGTATTGTAAATTCTCTCCTTTCACCAACAAAATTGGTGGTCAAATCTTATTTGAAAGAGTTTGATAAGTAAAGCTGATTATTTGGTTGTTCTTTAGGAGCATTTTACTTTATGTGTAAATGTACTGTGACATGAATTAGGAGCTTCACACCCTAAGGATACCCTCCTCATGCAAGGCTGTGTTCCACTCAACTTTTATTAGACATGCACTCATGAAATCCCCTCTGATCTTTAAACTGTCTTCCACTTTGTGAAGTGAACAAGAGAAATTTATATGAAAAGACCCTCAACCCCTCGATTTTGACCTAGGGAGCGAGTCTGCTTCATATGCACAGGCCTCTCCACAGACCACAATGCAACACGATAGTGACCTATTGTAAATATATTCTTCACCATCTGTTTTAGCATATTTGACCTATCAGTGATTTGCCTTTGTTTGGTTTAATGTTCCAAACAAGAGCTTTGCGTAGGTCAGGATAATCTTTAATTTCCTCCACCTTACGTTTTCTGTCAGGTAATTTATTTGGCATTGAGACTTAGTATTGACCTTTGTATGTATGTATGTTTGTATTAATTCATCCATTCATTTATTCATTCATTCATTTATTTCCTTACTTGTTCAATAATCAATTTTTGTTAATTTATAACCAAACATATTCTGTACTACAAGATATTAAAAATTAACTAACACGATAAATATATTTTCTGTTTTCAGAGAGTATATTTTGAATATATGTTTCACGAATAAAGTAAATTATACAATCTTGTTTTAAGTATTTTGTATATTTTATTGAAAAATAAATTCTATTCTACCCAACACAATATGGAAATATACAATTTTGTGTGGTTGCTATGAAGTTTTGGTTGTTTGCTAGGTGGTTACTTACTGACCCAAGTGAAAGCTCTCTCCCATGTCTCACCTGGGTTGCCCACACTCGCCATCAGTGCACCTCTGGAGAGCTGCCCATCACATTATGGGATACAAAGTGCCTTTGAACTGTTTGCTAAACATACGGTGCATAAATATCATTGGTAATCCCATTGTGAGTCTTTTAACAGAGGAACATGCAGACTTCGTATTGAAATATTGAGCCAGCTGCGATGATTTGAAATGCTTCTGTCTTTCTGTAGCAGCTATGGAAGCCAAGAGGATGCAATCACCGCACACACTCCAAGGCCCAAGCATCAATAATGAAAGCAAATTTACTTTTATTTGATATATCACAGGATACTTCATTCATAGCAGTCTATTCATCATTGCCAGCGTTTGCACTCTCAATGTGAGCAGAGAGAGGTGCATTAGAAAGATGGAGGCGGTTATTAGATTACGCCAGGCCTCTATGTCACCCCACTCTTCACAAGCTCACAACTTCTCCTCTATTAGGCCTGCATGCATTTATCTGCTTTCTATCACACACACAGACACACAAGTTTGTTTTTCTCTCATGTTGGGGACTTTCCATCCACTAATTGTTTTATAAAGAGATAACAATATTTAACCTTTACATTTTGGGGTTTTCATTAGCATATCATTTAGTTTGTTAATTAAACTGTTTGCCTCATGGGGACCTTTAGCTGTTGCCCACAATAGGTGATTGATATGTGCTGATACTTATGCCAATGCCAACAAAAAAACTATAATATGCAATGCTAATTATTTATTTCAGATACAATAATCACACTTTTTTTTAATGTTTTTATTTTTTGACAAAACTGTTTCTATTTGACAGTTTAAGCGTAATAACACATGAAAGAGAACTTAGGTTAGTAATCACATGACACGTGATTTTCTGTGCATGCTGGATGTAGATGTAGACATGCCAACCACACCCTATTGATAGACATAACTCCACCCATTAGGCCCACAAAGGTGGAGCTGGACTAGGTTGTACTTAACCAAAACTGATGTTTTGTTTTGGCAGAGTATGCGAGGCAAGAGCTGAAAAGGCACAGTCCTATTTTGGAAAAGGGGGCAGGGAATGGCAACACATTTGCATTTTAAGATACACGCTTCAGCTCATCCAACAGCCATTTTCAAAATGGTATATTAAATTATCTCTGGGGTATATTGAGCAAAAACTTGATAAAAACTTGATACCAATTATAATACAGTTTTAGTCAAATATTGCTCATTTCGCGGCACAAAAGTAAATCCCCACCTGAACATGCTTGGTTAAGTGGGTCCATGAGCTCACTAAAATCCTGCAACACATAAACAGCACAAATCAGAATATGGGACTTAATAATCAAGACTAATATTTCTCCTGCTGCTAAATCACAAACAACAGCCTTTAATTCACTTCTAAAGAGCTTGATCCTGTCAGATATACCTCTGGTGAGTTAAATCAGTGTTGATGTGAGTGTGTTTTCATGCTGTCTGGCTGGGCATCTCTCTCTTTCTCATCGTACTGATTGCCTGAGCAAACTTAAGTGAATTGCACATCTTCAATCTTCTCCAATCACTTAAGGCTGCAGCATAGCGATAGCCATCCATCATCTGTTGCCTGAAACATCTGGTGGAATAGCAGCGTGGGACCCACAACTAAATGATAGTAAAAGGTATGATAGCACTTAGGCAAAAGAGATCCAACAGCACCTGAACTGCAAAACTCTAGACTCTGGGCCAAAGCTGCACTGCACCACATCAACATGAACAAAGTTCTGTCAATAAATAATGATCAATTGTATATAGAGTATAGTGGCATCAAAATCTATTTGGACATTTAAGCAACACTTTGTCCCTTAAATTAAACCAATTGGCAACTTTATATGATATATGAACGCAACACTGACCAAAGACATCTAAAAGAATCAAAAACAGGATTTGATGTCCTAAGATGCAAACCTAAAAAGGGCAAAATGCTCAAGTATGCCTTACTCTTCTCATCACAGGAGTACATACAACCAACATCCTCAACATACAACCAGCACACAGCATTATTTTGAATGTTTGCTGAAAACTTTGCAAAATCTACATCATAAAAGCTTGTGTAATGAGGTTGTTACTGTATCCTAATGCATTTAAGTTTGGTGTAAAAACTACAGTGTAAGCGCTAAGCGAACCAGGACTAACCCCTGTTTCACAGACAAGGCTTAAAGGGGGGGGGGGGGGGGGGGGGGGGGGGTGAAATGCTATTTCATGCATACTGAGTTTTTTACACTGTTTTTTTTACACTGTTACACTGAGTAGGATTCCCATGCTAAACATGGACAAAGTTTCAAAAATTAAGTTATAAGTTAAGTTAAGTTACAAACAATGCCCAGTTTGACGCCGGATTTGCATATTGTTTATTTCTTAAGGATGATGCTGTCCCAACGAAAAAGGGTCACGATCGTGAGTTGGAACCGCAGGCGGTGAGTAAAACTGCTTAAAATATCTCTGTGAGACAACATAAAGTGGAACTTAGTCATTTTCCAAAACCGCTAAGCAAATATATACAGTTTCAATTCATACCACATAGAGACGTCGTTGCTGCTGCTGCTCTTGTTCAATTTCAGCCTCGGGATCTGATTCTGGATCATAAATAAACGGCTGATTCTGACTGTTAGCCATGGTTTGTTTTGGATGATGGTTTTTTTCCTCACGGTAATGTCACAGTTTCCAGACGCTCTCAACGCAAACCTACTCGCGCTCATGATTCTTTAGCTCCGCCCACACGTCACGCCTCCAGCCGCTCGTGTTTTTCCGGGAAAAAAATGGTACAGACTATCTTTCTCTTATAAATATAATAAAACTAAAGACTTTTTGGAGATATGAAGGATGCAGTACTATATAGGTACTCAAGATTAACAGGATATTGAGTGAAAACGAGCATTTCACCCCCCCCCCCCACCCCCCACCCCTTTAAGCCTAGTCTTAGACTAAAATGTATATCTGAGCTGTTTCAACTGAAAGAAACTTGCACTGACTGATCTTAAAACATGTCAGTGCCTTTGTTTTGTCTTCAGATGCACACCAGTAATGCTTTTTTCTAAGACATGTTTATAAAAATTACTTAAATGTCCTAATTGAATTATGGCCTAATCCTGGTTTAGGCTAAGCCCTGTCTATGAAACCGGGCCAAAATGTATTAAACATGCAGTGCATTTTATTGATTTTTAATGACTGAATCATTTGTTTTCGACCGTAACCTTTTCATAATAAATTCAGTTAATTGATTTTCTGTGTAAAAGCTATGACCACTAGCAAATCACAAGAATATATAACAAACAAGCAAGCAGTTTTATCGTGTGAGAGACATGAGTTGTGGATCACCTCCACTGACTGTCATTGTTTTATAGCTCTCTGTCTGAACAGAGGCCCTGGTACAAGGTTCTTGGCCACATGACACTTGGACTATAGTGGCTTATTACTAAATGCTTGACCTGCTTCCAACCCCTTTTACAGGGTGCAAAGAAGCTATCTGCTGATAGCTTACTCCTCATTTCATGATGGCAGCAAAATAGTAGATTAATCTGTTCCATAAAAAAAGCAATAAATACACCGGAAACAATGCAAGTGAGATATTGTTTGGTTTAAAAAAAACAACAACAAAAAAAACAGCTAAATGAAATGGTGAAAAGGTGACACTCAGCTGATGTTGGACAGTAAAAACAAAAAGTTTTTACTGTATTTGTGTGTTGATTCTGTAGTATGTTTGACAGCTACTCTGTAATGAGAATCTCCTTTAAGGGAAAATTAGCTTTTTCACAGCTTGTATGCTTGTTCTTGATCGTTTCTCATAAAATTATTTAAATAAAAATAGAAACAAATCAGATACACATATAAATCATTTTAATATCTGGTACTCAAGAAACATTTCTCATTACCTTCTTATTACCATTATTAATAGTTGAGCACCAATAATAATTGAGCACCAAATGAGTATATTAGAATGATTTTTGAAGGATCATGTCACACACAGGAGTAACTGCCACTGTAAATTCAGTTAAATTAAATTCAGTAAAATTACATTTTAAAATGTTGAAATAGGAAAAAGTCCAGTCTGGGAGGTGAAACAGGTCTTGTATTTCCAACTTTTGTCTATGAATGGCTCAAATGGACAACATACCATAATAGAGGAAATGAAAATGAACTAAAAACCAGGCCTTCACTTCAAATCTTTGGTTAATATTTCAGGCATGCAAAGGAACAATGTCTCATTGATTATTGAAGGTGAGCATCAAGCCACACAGGTCAGCTATGTCTCCATGACAACAGCATTCACCTCATTATGTTGACTTGTTTTGAAGGAGCTAAGCAGCCACGGACATCTTTGTTTTGTTTTAGTCCAATTCTCACCATTTTCAAACCATTAAATATGGTACAATTCTAATTAGCTACTTATTAAAGGTGAGGTGAGCAATTTCTCGTACCCAATTTGGACATTTGAAATCACGAAAACAAACATGCCCCTACCCCAGTATTGAACTGACACAAATTTCTAATGACTTTCAACGGTCAGTGTACTAGACAGACTTCAGCTGTTGCGTTGCAGACATGGTGTTACTCACCTATCGAGAAGAAACAAAGCAACCTCGACATCTGATCGCAGGCCTTCCACTACGTGAGTTTTCTCCAGAGCTGGAAAGCTTCTTCCATGTATAATCACTGAATTTATTATTACCTTTTAAATATGGTTATTTTTCTTGTAAAAATGCATCGCTTGACTACAGGAGAATTTTTGTATAATAAAAATAAGCACATGCAACATACAAATATATATATTTTTTAACTATAGCAAAAAAAAAAAAAAAAAAAAGGACCAACAAAAGGAAACAAAAGGGGACGGAAGAAAACAAAAGTTAATTGAATTTAAAGGGGGGGGGTGAAATGCTATTTCATGCATACTGAGTGTTTTACACTGTTAAAGAGTTGGATTCCCATGCTAAACATGGACAAAATTTCAAAAATTAAGTTGTACGTTTGAAGGAGTATTTTTGTTCCCAAAATACTCCTTCCGGTTTGTCACAAGTTTCGGAAAGTTTTTTTCGAGTATGGCTCTGTGTGACGTTAGATGGAGCGGAATTTCCTTATATGGGTCCTGAGGCACTTCTGCCGGAAGAGCGCGCGCTCCCGTATAGCAGAGCAGAGAGAGGCTGAGCACAGACAATCACTCATCACAGCGAGAGCGTCGCGAAATGTCACGAAAGAAGTGTGTTTTTGGTTGCCAGGGCAAGACAACCCTGCACAGATTACCAAAAAACAGCATTAAGGGACCAGTGGATGGAGTTTTGTTAGCCATGGTTTGTTTTGGATGATGTTTTTTTTTTCCTCACGGTAATGTCACAACTTCAAAACGCTCTCAACGCAAAAGCTTACTGGCGCTTGTGATTCTTTAGCTCCGCCCACACGTCACGCCTCCAGCTGGTCGTGTTTTTCCGGGAAAAATCGGTACAGACTATCTTTCTCTGATGAATATAATAAAACTAAAGACTTTTTGGAGTTATGAAGGATGCAGTACTACTCTATAGGTACTCAAGATTAACAGGATATTGAGTGAAAACGAGCATTTCACCCCCCCTTTAAAGAAAAAAGTACTGACTTTTAAGGGGAAAAAAAAAACTATGTGCAGCTCTGTTGAGGTGTGCTTTTACTTTTAAAAATGAGCTAACAATTATCACCTACGGTAAAGATGGTAAAACAAGAAAAAAAATATCACTGGAATATCACAAAAAAACGAACAGCAACACTCCAGCAACCAGCCTAATAACTGTGTAACAACACCTTGACAACCACCCACAACACTCTAAAAACAGCCTAGCGATACTTTGCTCTGTTTTTTAAAATATTTAGTTAAAAGTAAAAATGTAGTTAATTCTGTGGTCTGTTTAGTGAAGCTAACATGGCACTGAAATTAGAACACACTGAAGTATACATATTCACTCCTATGTAGCACACATAAAGTGATTCTCTAGTCAACCGTCGTAAGCCACCATGTGGTCCTCTGTCAGACACAGTTAACACAGTTACAAAGAGCCGACACACTCCTGGCACCTGCAGCCACACTGACCCACATTCAGACACTCGTAGCCCGCAGCCCTCCCTCATAAACCCACCACAGGCCACAGCGCCTGCTGCCCCAGCCCGTGCCTGGACACAATGGGGTTAGTGGCAGCTGCTCCGATGTAAATCTTGTCAGAGTCAAATGGCAACTGTTGAATAGCGAACAGGCTGGTGGGGCACGAGCTTGGGGGTGTTGTGGGAGGGGGGCGACCGCCCCTTAACACTGCACCACAAGCAGTTCATGTTCCCCTTCTTTCCGAGAGCTTTCGGCTCGTGCTGCTCCAGCACAATAGAACATAATAGCTGGCGTCCGCCAGAGAGCCAAATCACTGTTTCCTAATCTCCCTTCATTAGGCCTCTCTCGTCCACCACAGGCCTGCTCCCTTTCATCCCCCTATTCCTTCGTCCCGCAATTGGACAGACTGAAGCTTCTGTCCTCATACAGGGCCCAGCAGAAGTTCACTTAATCTTGCTTCTCTTCCTGCTTGATGAAGAGAGAGAATGTGGCTTTAGTCTGCCTATAGTGACTTTACAGATCAAAGGAAATGTTATTTTGATTTCACACACACACACACACACATAGACAAATGTCCTCTTTGTCTTAGAATATACTAGAGTAAAAAATAAATATTTTTATTGATTGTCGATTGGTCAATACAGCATTCTAGCTGAATAAAGTTTCATAGTGACGAGCTAGACCCATAGAGACCAACTGTTAATATTAGATTAGATGTCATGAACATTTGAAAATTTGTGCCTTATATACTGTCCTTATATAATTATATGCTAAATATAGTTTCGTAATAATTTTTTTTTTCGCAAAAAAACAAAATAAAAACAAAAAACATTTATTGCTGTAATGTATGGGTAATGTAATGTATGGGTGTGGCATGAAATATGTGCAAAAACAGTACTGTTTTCAAACAGGTTTCCCAAAACATCTCTCATTGGCTGTATGAATAGATAGTCCCGGCCCAAACCCACACCTCTGGTTAAGCTAGTGTTGCTAAGTCAGGCTTGTTGGGAAGAAACAGAGCAAACAACAAGAGCGATGCATTGAAAGTTCCCCAGTGTTTGTTTCTATGTTTTTCACACAAATCAGCCTCAAATCTTGGCATATCAAATAACAAAATACAAAAAAACTATCAAAAAACTATACACATTAACTTTTAAATAGCCTAAAAGCTAGCATTACACACACACAGATACACAAACACACACAAAGCTGAGCAGAATAAAACTGGATAGAATGATATGGGGAAGTCCAGAACTTCCCAACTGTCAAAGCTTGCATGAATCTTTCTTGAATGTTGTTCTGTTTGAGGAAAGAGCCAGTCTGATGTCTTCAGCTTGCCCCCTAGTGTTCACTCCTGCTCACAGCATGCTCTATAAAGGCCTCAGGGAATGGTCCCTCAAGTGACACAATGACAAGGACAGGCGCCAGATCAAAAAGTGCCATGCGTGTGTGTCTGTGTGTGTGTGTGTCTCCTAATAGGCATGACTAAAAGAAGAAAAGAAATGTCAGTAGTACAGTCCATATGGACAACATAAAAAAGATGGTGATGGGAATGTGTAGTTTATTAAGAGATGTGCATTTTTTTAAAGGATTTTCTATCAGTGCATAAACTATTAAATTATAAATTTGAATCAATGAGTATTGAGTATCAACCTAAAAACAGGGTTGCAGTGAAGTGTTTGGGAAGTTACTTCGAAGCTACAAGCTAAGCTACATAAGCTAACTGCTTCTTCATTAAATTGAAGACATGGTCCTTGAAAATTTATTTACATAAAGTAGTTCATAGTACATAAAGTATGACAAAATATGACAAATTTTTTTTTTTTTTTTTTTTTTTTATCACACTACTCTTCTACCTGTTGGAAAACATAACTTTGTTTCTGGAAAACTACATTTTGTAAACTCTCTTTTTCATACTGTAGGGAAATATTTAGTTATGCACTGCTGCCTATGTTTTGGATCAGTTATATTATTTAATTTTAGCTTAACATAGTTTAACTTTAAAGCTGGCATTTAAAGTTGCATTGCTTTTCAGCAAGATAAACACAACTCTAAATGTAAAACTATAAATATAGATACAGATTATCTTGGGAAGCTACAGTTTCAAAATACCCCTGCAACACAATTCACGTAGTTAAGTAAGAAGCATTGCTTTGAGATGTGTTGTTCTTTACTTAAAGACTATGATAACTGCAAAGGAATCACAACACACATGCCTCTGTTCTATAGCAAAACAGAAAAGCAAAAAAAACGACCTTACACCCCATGTGTAATCCGCTGTTGTTGAGATGGAGTTCAGGTAAATCAGCTGGTTTATTCTCTTTCATCTGCTAAATTTGCACTCTCTGCACTCTTGTGTTTCTGACTCGCTGAAACTTGACCAGGATGTATAATTAAACACACACACACACTTTAATGTTCAAAGTCTGATTTATGGGGTGAACAGGACTTTTTTGGATGGACAAATCATCTGGGACAAGTCAAATCAGAATCCAGAGACATAAAAGAGCTCATCTCTAGCAGGACTCACCCTGAGCTTCATTAAAGATTCACAGGCGCTAGCACGGATAGGGATGAGAGAATAACAAAGAGAATACTCTGGCTCATCATTACTACACACGTTGGGCGAGTCGAATTTTTATTCAAGGCATTAGCAGACTGCTGTGTCAGGTCTCTGCACAGCCATTTTTAACATTTCGCTTAACCGCACAAAGGTTTATCATTTGAGCGGCAAATGACTTTTCGTCTTTCTCTGTGCATATGTAATTACTTGTGGCGGGCGAGTGGAACAGTATCCTGGTCCCTCAGTCAGAGAGACAGAGGTGGCGTCTCTACAATGTAATTTAGTTTAAAAATACACCCTAAATCTCATTTGCCCTGCATTAAAGGATCCCGTGTTAAAACAGGCAAGAGAACAGCACTGAATCATCTCTCTTTAACATGCTGCACGTAAACGTCTGAACACTGAAAATACTAAAGTGATGCATCAGGATTTTGATTTGAATGGTGTTTCTTACGTAAACACGTAACATCACATTTAATATGTACGGATCCAAGTACACACCACCCAGGATGTCAAGCATCTCTAGATTTAAGATTCTTTTTCTGTGTAACATTTATAATATCTTTCCTAAATAACATTGAAACGTGCAATCATTTATTTTTTATAATGCTACACCTACTGTATGTACACTGAAGAAAAAAGAAACAGCAAGTACATACTGTACACACATAGAAGTGTGAAATATTGAATTATAAAGGCTGATTTAAAAAAAAAAAATACAAATTACAGTAATCATTTCTTGGCTTCACAAATTATTGTTTATAGTGTAACATATTAAATGGCCAGTATCACATTAACAAATATATTTTTGTATTTGTAAAGAAAGTCATGGATATATGGACCTTCCACCATGGGTCCAGACAACCATTTCTTTTTTCATTTTCTGAACTGATTATCAGAAAATTATTCAGTGTAATTAAATTTAATTCAAGTGTGTCATGTAAAACTGAGAATACAGTAATACATTTTTACAGGTATCTGACAGCATACTGAAAGTAAATATTTAACAAACAGGCAAGAGACAAGGAACTTACAGAATTCTGTTTCATATGCAGTTCAGTTTTCTTTTTTGCATTTCTTCGAGTTATTTCATTGAGAACATATGCAGGCGGCCTGTTAGCGAATAGACTTTGTATATGAAGAATATCATATTCTCAGAAGAATATCACAAGAATTTGTTATGAATTTTTGGCAAAAATGTATTAATAGTGCATGAAGGCTTTGAAATCTTGAACAGCCCAACAGAAGATGGTTAGATGATCCATTCTTCATGCTGAGTGGTTAATTCTCATTTTATGCAAGCCAGTTACTATTGCACCAAACACCTAGCTATCACTAAAACTTACAACTTACATATAAAGTTAATTAAATTTGCTATTGACCAACACAAACTTTAAGCCTACCCCTATATGAAAAACTGACAACAAGGAACATGCAGATTTCAGTATTAGCCGTACAAAAGTTGTTACTGCTGCTGCAAAAATAAAAAAATAAAATTGAACAAAATCATTAAAGAAAAATAATCCACAAATGCTGCTTTCAAAACTTTGAATGAGCTCTTTTTGACCCTCAACTGAGTGCGTCCATTAAGGAATCTTCTTGTTATTTCTTTTTTTTTTCTTAGAATTCATCCTTTCAATCTCGCTCTGTCCTTGGTTTCCTGGAACAACTGTTCCACCACACACTTGAGGCCTGTCTGCTTCATGGTACTGCGGTCGCTCCTTTGAGTATGAGGTTACGGTTCACGGACAGCTGGAATAGTGAAAAATCCAACGCTGAGCCCCACAGGTTTGGAGGGAACACTCATTTATATGTTTTGCTATAAAGGACGTTCATCCTCAAAGGCTTCTCGTAAACCCCACACAAAACATGGCACACTCACACACACACAAGCTCAAATGAGGCCTGATGCGAGATCATTGTGTAACGCATTTCTCAAGGCCACCAGATTTAAGTGATGATAGGAAATGAAGGGTCCCTCAATGTCCTTGCCAGCTTTTTTATTAAAAAGCAAACAGTAGCTGGTTATGTCTTCTCTTGAGATGGAGCTACCTGTCATCACCAGAGACAGACGGCGCAAGGAAGACTTTAAAATGATCGCGCTGATTATTCTTTACAACACAACAGGTTGCAAGGGGAGAGACAATGAGCCAGATATGGACAGCAGCATTTTTAATTGCAGGTATGGTTTTATAAAAGAGAGACGAGTGCTTCATTATTCAACACCGGGCTTCATTACTGTTGATGAAACCAGGTGCTTAAAGCAAAGCCTCTGGCTATAAGCCAACATCTTCTGTCCCACAGTCTCAACACTGTATTAATAAGATGAGAGATAGACAGGAAGAATAAAGGAAAGAGACTTGCAAATAACTACGCACCTGTGTGAAAGCAGTTTCTGAGACCCGTCTAAATAGCTATGTATAATCCAACAAATTCTGAAATATTTAGGTAAAGCTATCTGATAGCTGTCCCACTCATCTCAGTGACAGTAGTTCAGCTGGCACATACGATCTGGATTCTTCCTCCGCAGTTCCAGTAATTTTTGTTTTATACTCAGTTATAAATGCTAATTTGTCTATTCCACACTATTAGATGTCCCCAAAAATTCGGCACCAGGATGATCATTTTTTTCAACTTCTTACACGCAAAATCTTTATTGTCACATAATTTCTAAATCTTTTACACACAAAATCTTTACTTGTCACATAACCGGACACTCAAACAAAGAACCACACAAGAAATCTGCAGGACCAAAAATGCAAAGTTTTGAAAATATATGTACAGAACTGCTTCTGTACTTTTGATTGTCCTTCAGGAACATGTTTACATACTGTGAGAAGCTCACAGAGCAAATGTTTTTGACAATCTGACAATCTGGTGTAATCACCTAACAGAAATGTTAAAAAGTAAACATCTAATGAATTTTAGTGCATTAGTTTGTCCAAAAACTTTGCAGAGAGTCCTTGCAGAGAAATTCCTGTTTACCACTTCGCATATATTTTTTGTACTGAATTATTTAGTTTGCTGCTGTTTAGTTTTAGCTAGTTCTATATGGTCTGTTTTCAAATGGAAGCTATGTGCGCACAATTTTTTTATCATTCTGTTCATAAAGCAGCTCTCACATCAGAGGCTTGAATACTGATCCCTTGCATGCTCATTTTATTCTCACATCAGAAATGAATAGGATAAATAGGCTAATATGGGACCCAGTACAATAAAAAAATTAATAAAATGAAAAGGCTTATTGAGATTACATTCCATTTGAAATCGCGTTCCGGTGGGGGTCCCAACTTGATTGAAATTGTGATTGTTCTACCAGCCATCACTGTGAGTTACCGAAACCACACATGAAAATCACATTTAAGGCGTGTGTACAGCAGAGTGGCTGCAGAGTTGCCTGTCAAGTTCCCAGCTAACAAAATACTGTATGTTCTAAGAAGGTTTTGCAAACATGCACATTAAAAAAAAAAGTGCATGTAGCATCCGATGACCTCTTGTGTAGCAACCGATGAATGTTATTTCTCATTTTCTCATTTTCTAAGTTCTCTGAATGTACTGTAGAAACATCTAAAAATTAAATTGCTATATGAATTTCCAACTAAAATGTTTCAGAAATAAAATGTTCCGTAAGCAATTTCTAAATAACTCTTTTCTGCTAATGCTTTGAGAACATTATTAAAAACCAGATAACCCTGAATGAACTTGTTTGCGAGTGTGTGTGTGTGTGTGTGTGTGTGTATCGCTTGTACTGAGAAAGTAAATGTGCATTATGCTGTTTTGCTGTGAGTACCACGCTACTCAAGCACATTAACAATCTGCTGGTGAGGGGTCATTCGACCCCCTGTGGGGTCATATGACCCCCTGAGGGCCGTGATCCTTGACCTTCCTTCACCCTACTGTATCCTAAATCCGAAATGCATAAGGTAAATCCACAGTATACACACAGAATTATTAACAGAAATGTTAGTCTGCGGATATAAGAATACTAATAGTCTAATTCAGGGGTTTTCAAACTGCTAAGGAAGTGCTTGGGGGTCCTTGAAAATGTTTGGAGAAAATGCATGAAAAATGTAAATTATATTATTAATATTGTATTCGTAATATTATATATAATTATAAAATAATTACCACAAAAATATTATTTAATAAGAATTAAAGAAAACAAACTATCCATAAATGTATTAAAATCAATTAGTAAAAATTAAAATAAAGACATGCTTGCAAAACATATAAAAATGATTTATAACATTTAGATTAAAAATATACATCACTATATTCAATACTTTAAATACATTTTACATAATACTTTTAGGGAAAAAATTACATAATTTATTAGAAAATACATATTTTCCAATTAATAATTTTTACTTGCTTATTTTTACAGTGTAAATTGGGTATTTATACAAGAAACTATATGTATTTCACATTTAAGGATGGGGGTTCTTCACACGATAATGATCATATTTGGGGGTCTGTGGCATTTAAAAGATTGAAAACACCTGGTCTAATTTATCTATTGTAACTATGTTTTTGGTATGACATATGATAAAGGAACTCCATCAGCTCCATCTAGTGCTGTTATGTGGATGGTATCATGTTAATCATGGCTGCATCTGATTTAGTGTCTATGTATCTCTATATCTTGCAGATTTGTTCATTAATCAGCGATCGTAAAGAAGCGAGCCAGCCTGTCGCCGAGCTAACCCTCACAGACACACGCAAACACACACTGAAGCAGCTAAGTTATCAGCTAGCATGTCAGCACCCCTCAGACTCCTCTCTAAAAACTTCATTTATCATCAGATCCTCCGTATAAATACTACCCGTCAAACTCTGCAAAGGCTAATGCTAACACCCTGGCTCTGATCCAATGGTTCATAATGCTAATAAACTGGCTGTAGCCCAGCTATGCTAATGCTAACATGCTGGCTGTAACCCAGAAATTATAATAATACATTCTGGCCAAAGTAGTCATACTCGATCTCTCCTGTTTTGTTATAAAAAAAAGAAGTATTCTTTAGCATTATACATTTATCATCAGATCACACCATGGAATTTGTCATTTTCTGCTAAAATTGCATATAGTTCCAATTAGAGTTAAATGTTAAAACTCTCAGTTATTGTAGCCTGCCTGTTATTATACCAACGCACCTATTAATGGCTATTTAATGCTCTTACATCACTTATGTTATAGAGTGATGAAAATGTAATGGTAAAACAGTTGCATAATATAATATGTTGCATGTATCAAATCATTAGATCTGCAATTAAAACAGGAATAATGGTTAATCAAAAAAGAATTGCATCTACAGTTACAGTCCATTACCCAGCCAAGGACATATTGCTCATAAAATATGACACTAGTCTTTCAAATGAGACTCTTTATCTTAAAAAAAAAAAAAAAAAACAAGAGGAAAAAATATCCTCAGCACGTGGCAGACCATATTGTGAATGTGTATTAGTGATGGCTGTGCCCAGATGTCCACTGCACTCAACTAGCCCCCATAAGGTCAAGGGTCATACTGACCTTTGTCAGTTAGGACGATCAGCGTGGCCACTGTTTTAGTGCCATATCTGGAGGAACAGATGGACAGAACGAGTCCCCCATTCCCCCTCAAAAAAACCCCACCCCACTTAAGAACCAAGACAAATGAAGCTTTGCTCATCCAGCATCTAATTTCATGAAGACAAACAGCAGGAAAACAGCTGAAAGAATCTTGTAAATACAAAAAAAAAAATAATAAATATTATAATAATAAAAAATAAGATCTTTTGTCATCATATAGCTAACTACAAATTTCATGTAACATGATTCGACATACTATGGCAGTAGAATGGTAGTGTTGTATTACATTGTTTATCTGCACTTCTAATATGTATGAGTATATAAATGTACAAACATGAGCCAAAATGTTAAATATTATAGCGTG
Organism: Carassius auratus; assembly: GCF_003368295.1. Classification (NCBI taxonomy): domain Eukaryota; kingdom Metazoa; phylum Chordata; class Actinopteri; order Cypriniformes; family Cyprinidae; genus Carassius; species Carassius auratus. The sequence continues at coordinate 17,247,695 of NC_039260.1, read as the reverse complement.
TACATGTATTACTCAGACAATTTATACATCTGCATAAGTCATAATTATGGATTTCGGTTTTCATTTCTAGTATAATGAACAGAATCAAATTGATTTATTATGGTAAAACAATAAAAATAAAAATAAATAATATACCATAAGTAGGTAAAATTTATTTTGAAACGTGCTTGCAAAATCATATTTTCTAAAACTGTACAATTAAAAATATACAGTTTATACAGTTTTTCCCCTGATATTATATTATGTTTCAAAAACATTTTAAATGATAATTTAAGTATTCTAGTATTTTGTAGTCACTGTTTATTGTTGATATGATACAATCATAGTGTGTGTGTGTGTGTGTGTGTGCGCACACGTGTTTATGTTTTAGTACCTTATGATGTATTAAATATTGGAAATGCTTCTACAGCCAATCTAAAACACAATATATTAATCATTGCATATTGTGCACAATTGTGTATTACACAAAAGGAAACAAAATGCACAAAATATACACCAGTATTTTATCTTTCTATAGCACTGCATGTCAAAAAATATTAATATATATCTTAATATCACAAATATGAGTGTTGTGTGCCGTCACAGACATATGTCACAGAAACACTGTAAGAAAGTTGTGAGTCTTTCACTCTGTTATTAGTGGAGTGTGCAAGACAAAACTATAGTATAAGTGACAATTTAACCAGTAGGGTCATTATCCTCTCACTTTAACCCTCTTGCAGTGTAGGTGTGTGTGTGTGTGTGTGTGTGTGTCCACCATCCCCCTGGCCTGATAGCCATTGTAAAGCCTCAGGGAACAGCTCAGAATCAATACTGTTCCACTCCTCTATCTCTCTCTTCATTTAATAACTTGCAACCTTTGTATCATTGTTCAGCTTATCTTTCTTCATCTACAAAACCTCATTGTCTAAAATATATCCTTTTCACATTTTGACACAAAAATGTCAATTTATTTATTTATTTCAGTTGAATTGTGTGGTCATCACTTTTTGTTGCTAGTAATTAAATTCCAGGTATTGACAGTAGTTGACATATGACCTTTTTTTATTAACATTAAGATTATATTAATGTTTAACTTTTTTTTTTTTTTTGTCAAAAATAATCCATGTAGTCTCTCAATAAATATTTAGTCATAAAAACATAGTATTTGTAAAAGATTTTGTACAATGTAGTTTATATCATTTTTAATAGAGTGGGTAAGACGGAGGAAAATATGCAGACCAATGTGACAGAAGCTGTAAGCTATACATTTATTACAATTTCTGATCATCTTTTTTTAGATACATAATTTCCACACTATGTATAATAATCATAATAATAATAACAATAACATTACTATTTAAACATGAATCCCACACAACCCATGGCTTTTAATATTGGTAGCCTGTTTTATTCCTAGACTTCAAATGTAACCCCAGTCAAATTTCCCCAGTTAAATTTCAAGTAAATTTACACAACAAATTATTGCACAAAATGCATTTACATAGTTAAATTATAGATTTCTAAACTACTGAATGTGAGGAAAAAAAGCAATGTTTAAGATGCATAGTTAAAAATATAACCTATATATCATATTAATTCTTTTTTTTTTTTTTTTATAACATCAGGTTAATTGGTAAGCAAAGCCTTGCTTTTTAATTGTATTTTTATTTTACTTATTATTATTATTATTATTATTATTATTATTATTATTATTATTTACTTATTATTTCAGAATTTATTTTGATATCCAATTCATATTCTTTTATTATTATGCATTTCATGTACAAATAATCGGAAGGATCACAGTGCAGCATTTATTATTTATTTATTTATTTATTTATTTTTATAACACTTTTTTGGCATCTCATGTCTGGATGTTGGGAATGAAAGCCTGGACTAATGTACGAGACAAAATGCATTTACTCCGTTTTTTTGAGGTGCTAGTGGGTGAGATCAATTATGAGACGCACACGATTTTAAAAATGTTATATATTCATACTGTACATACACCCTTTCACTGCAAAAGCCTTCAATGCAATCTAGTTGTTTTCCCGAGGAAAAATTCAGACAAAAGGTTTCCGAGAACTCATTTTTTAAAAGCGTTAAACCTTTCTTCACACAGATGTGAGCGCCTGCATTCTTTCCAATGGAAAGCCCAAAGGTTTTCTTGTATAAATCAGGGGAGGGGAGAGACGCAGGCTGCCATGAACAGGAGTCCAGTATTGATTTCTTTTTGTGGTGCGGTCCTATTTAGCTGCTGTCAAAGCTACTTTCCACTAGCCGGAGTCAAATTGCCGTATTTACAGCAAGAGCCCTTGTGGAGTGGACTGCAAGCATTTGAACAATAAGCCTTTTCAAAAGGCATCCTGGCAGACAATCCAGAAGATCTGACAGAAAAGCACGTCGTACAAAAGATTTTGCTCCAACTTTCTTCGAAACAAGTGTATCACTTATTATTATACAAAAATAAGATAGCAATGTTCACCCACACACGTGCCCAGCCAAGCAGATTCCTTGGACCGTGCGTGTGTCAGATGCTCCGAAACTTTACACAAAAGGATGTGTGTGAGGAGAAGAGATTTGTCACACTGCGTGAAGGGGCTCCTTATTTTTCCCTGACACGTGTGAGGAGAATAGGACACACTGAGGAAGGCGTTGAGTGTGAAATCCCAGCACTCGTCCTTTGTGTGTGTGATGTATTCTGAAGAGAGGCACCCCTTTTAGACACACACACACACGGAGGGTCATGGGGTGGTGGAGGTCATTGTCACTTGGACACACACACACACACACACACACACGCGCGCTACTCTTTCAAACCAAATTTTTGGTGTATTATTGAAATTATTACAATCTATTACATAACATCCACAACCAAACTAGCCATATAACAGTTCTGCATATTTAAAAATCAGTATATCCATTTTTAGTAATTAAATATTTGGTTTAAAAAAAAAAAAAAAAAAAATTATACTTTAGCACAGTAAAATTGGTTATACTCTTTCCCCTAGAATTCTCTGTATGTCAAGCCCCTTTTGTTCTGCATTTGAATAATAACAGTAATAATAATAATAATAATAACCACAATAATTCTTTGTTATTGTATTGTTATTGTATTTTTTGTTATTAGAAGTTTTTATTAATTACATTTATCTGCTTGTGTGTGAAAGTCATTCTTAAAACTCTGTTGAATTAATTTAATAATTAATACTGTATAACATTTTACTGTCTCGTGAATTTTGAATAATGTAATAATGTGAGCCTAAAAATTCTATTCTTTTGAAAAGAAAATAATTTAGTGACTATCACAACCTTTTTTTTGGTATTTTACTCTCTCCGATTTTAGATAAAGATGATTACAGACATTATTTTTATTTATTTATTTATTTAATCAGTTTATTTGTCAGGGACAATGTACAAAATACATTAATCTTACGAAGAGATGTTTTGTACCAGAGTTAGCGAACGCTAATTTCCATCTGCAGTCCCGATAATAATATTTTCACTGAATATTATTCATTTATTATTATTATTATTAGTAGTAGTAGTAGTAGTAGTAGTAGTAGTATTTATGTTGTCAGACACATCATACATTTGTTGAAACTGCTCTTCTTCAACTGTGTGTATTGTGTATTAATTGAGTGTTGGTTATTGATCTAGACATACAGTTCATTGCTGGTACTCCTTATTAATTGTCAATGTAAATAATACTTTAAATGTACTGTAAACATGTAACATTCTTATATCTTGAACTATATATATATATATATATATATATATATATATATATATATATATATATATTATTTTTTTTTTATTTTTATTTTTTTTCTAACACTAATAACATTCCTGGGTGCTGAAGTTTTAACTGAAAACTGTTGTTTCACTGAACAAAATGCATGAATTCCATTAAATATTTTAGTATTAAAATTTCATTTAAAATAAAAATAAAAATCAACTTGAACAATGAAAGAGAACGTAGAATTCAAACAATTTTGTACAGGTTGTGAAATCTAAATGCTATATAAGGGTATATACTGGAAATATACACTAAAATCCTGAATTATAATTTTGGTACATACAACTGCTGTATTAAATCACAACATCACTGTGCTACAGTACGAACTGCAGAAAGAATAGTGAATACACACACGGCTATTCATTGATCTGCTCACACACTTTCCTCATAAGCTGCACATTTGGCTCCTCCCCTTTCACCAGCATCACAGTATGTTTATCTCAGACAAACATACACACACACAAGACTGCATGTCACATCTGCAAATCCTGGCTGATTCATTCGTGTGTAGATTGTAGATTGTAGATCGTTTTGGTTTTAGTGTTCATTTAATATTATTTCTTCAGGCTTTTGCATCAAACACAGAAGAAAAAAAAATCCAGCACTCTTACCTGAGATCGTAGACTGGAGCTGTGTGTTTGATCCTGTCACCACAATCTCCCGCATATTGGCTCTGTTTCTCTGCTTCACTCTCTCTTTCAGCATAATGGTGAGAGGCCACCAATCAATTAGCCCTGCCTTTGATTGATCAGGCCTTGTTTTGGTCACCATTTGTTCAGCCACACACACACACACAGTTTCATCTGTTGTTTTTGAGTGCATTACATAAGCCTTAATTGCACTACACGCAATTGTAATGTAGTACCTTTTAATTAATAATAAAAAGTCAAATTTTTTGAAACTGAATTACTTAAATTACAGCTGTTGTACTTAAAGAAGAATGGCTATTTCTGTACTAGACTTTCAGAAATTTGCAAAAATTCACAAAACAGTAACAAGGTAAGTGAAAATGACATCAAACAAAGAAAAGAAAAAAATATTGTTTTACATATTACAGTAATATTATATTTTCTAGAAAACATAAACCGAAATACATAATCCAGTGTACTTCTATTTTATTTATTTGCTCCATAGGATGTTGTTAATTTTTGTTGTTAACTATTCTTTTGATTCTAGCATTTTCGGCCATTGATTGATCATGAATGACATTACTACTCAGGACACTTATAATGTTTTCAGAATTTATGGTGAAATGCCTTCTTAAGTATACTGATCTAAAGGAATTCTGGTCGTTCTGGAAAGAGTATCCAATCGTCTCCTTGATGAGTGGAACATAGTGTGATTTTTTTCAGGATTCATCATATTTTAACCCTGAGCCGGATAAATGAAACAATACATTTATTTTCCAGTCTTTGTCAAGATGGGAGATGATTCCACTTGTTACTTCTAGACAAAGCAAGGAGTGGACAGAGGGGGTGGTTGTTCTCTCAGTGTGGTCAAGCCCTTGCAGTGCTTTATCTGTGCTGGACACTGACCATTGTGATGCTGATAACTGATGTCCCATTGTAGAATCCTGACCGAACAGAGTACACCAGAGATATGCTGTAGTTCTGGGTGGTTGCAAATCCTTCAATCCTGTTGCATCATTTTCACAAATCAGAGGGTGCATTTCTCATTTTCAGTGCAATATCCACTTTATACAGAGATTTGTCTACACTGCATAGCATAGATATCACTGGTCTTAAAATAAGTACAATTTAAATTTAATTCAAATAGCAAACTGCACAAAAAAAACGAAAAGAAAAGATATACATAAATAGGCCTATAGAAGCATTAATGAAATTTATCATATTAACTACATGGGAAAAACTACAAAAGGCAAGATTTTTTTCTTCATGCTGAGGAATGCTGTCTTTAAAGAAATTCTGAAATTCATTTACATTTTTTCAGTTCAATTTGTCCTGAAAATAACAAAATTTGTAACATTTTGTATGAATATTTTACCCCGGGAAGCCCGGTTCCAAGGTATTCTATGATTGTATAGTAATTTTAATTTACATTTCTTTGTAAACTTTATTTTAAGCTTTCGTTGTTACACATTGCATGCACTTACTATTATAATAACAATAAATTATGCATAATTACATGCAATAAACCTAAGCCAAAACCTTATCTTAACCCTAACCATATGTTAAGTACATGCAGTTAATAAATATTACTCAGTATATAAATATATGATTACACTGTAACATGGACACCTTCAAATAAAGTGTAACCTTTTTTCCCCACTCAGCATCAGTTTGAGGGAAACACCTTTCCCTGAAAATACTGAAGCCAAATTCAAAAACAGCAGTGTCAAACACTATCCTGTTATTTAAGCAAAGCTGAATGCCATTTCTCCAGAGTCAATGTTGTTGGAAGTGCTGCTCTGTGAGTGCCTCTCTTGCGAGGTCCCACCCAGACATCAGGTGGGAATAAGAGCTATGTTTTATCAACATAACGGACATACAAAATGTAAAGCAAGTGCTGCTTTTTTGATTATATGAGCATATCTTGTTTCAATTTCTCCTTTTGAACGACTGATATAGACTATTGTTACCTGCTAATAAACATTTAATTTCTTCCACACAGGCACAGAACTAGCATGCTATTTTTCTTTTTTGTTGTAACAAATTATTGAGCAGTTAAAGGAGGTTAAACTTCTGTGCCCCTCCACACTACCTGATCACTGCAAAGATCACTAATAGGCTCAAAGTTTTCCAGCAGTTCTGTCTTTGCAAAATCCAGTAGAACACATATCGCAGCTGTATCACAAACAAGGAGATCCTTCTGCAATCAGGTTTGCAAAAAGTGTTACATATGCCCAATCACTGTCACCCAAAGACTGCAATAGATGAGTTACCCTATTAGTTACTCAAACCTGTGCAGGAAGAGCTAAGACTAAGTTCATGCATGCATTCTTTGCATCGATTCTAAGCGCTTTAGCCTGTACTAGCTTCTAGAACAGCTCTTTGGCAATTTTGACGGTAACACTAAATGCTTGCTGGTTGCATTGGATTGTGAATGTGGCTTATGATTATACTGGTCTACAGCACACCACTACTCCAAAAAGCGTAAGCATAAGCCTAAACATTTTGCAGCTGCACAACGTGCATGCATATTAATTTTGCGATTGCAATTCAGTGCTAGCACCACTGTATTAAGCTTTCTCTGGAACGGGGTTTTATATAAAATACACATAATTAAAAAAGTATAATAAGAGGTTTACATGTTTGTTAGCTGCATTGTTTGATTACATACAAAGTGAGCTGCATTGTGAGTGTTTGCTCTCCTCATGGCCCTGATGCAGTAGTGTACATCAGTAAATCATCCCCATGTATTGATCAGTCTTAGCTGCTTTATGGCCTGATGTTGTAAATGTCATGTTTTAACTGTGCGTGTTTGATATCAATCTGATTAAAGCAGTTACTTCCATAAAGAAACTGTACACAGCAAATATTCTTAATCTGTCATCAGTGATTACCCAGTGATTAAATAGGATGTAGATTACTATATGACCATCAATTTGTCAAAGCAAACATTTCTCTGCCTTTACTGTTTGCACTGTGTTTCAGTAGCAAGAAAAATAAAGAATAAATTCAGAACAATGTACTGTCCACAGGGTTTTTTTGCCTTAAGCAAAGAACAAAAGCAATGTGGCCGCTGACTGGATGAGGAGAGACATTTACAAACATTGTAAAAACTTTGTTAAAGACCCTTAATATTTAACTTTTTTTTTTTTTTTTACCAAAGATTAATTTAGATTAATGAAAAGCAAATTATACTGTCTGCTGTATTTAATATTTAAGACTTTGAATACATGTAAGAATTTTTTTTTTGTCTTAATTTTCTCATTTCTGTGTTTCTGAAAATATAAAACAGTGAAGCAGTGAAGTGTTGTGTCCACAAATATTATATTCTTTTTTTTTTTCAAGGAAATAATAACAGAATGTAATAATTAATACTTGATTCATAATTTAATTTATTGATACTTAATTTAAATTGCATATATATATATATATATATATATATATATATTTATTTATTTATTTATTTATGATTCATACAGTAAAATAGCCTTTTACCTTGTAAAAGTTTTATGTCTGTAAACTGGGTCATTTTCATATTATAATACACATGAGTATGTGCAGAACATAACTAGACAGTCAATTGAGTAGATATATTTATTGCATGGGTTTTGCATCTTTAAAGAATATATTAAAACATTATTTTAATGTATATTACGATATTGCGACTGGAGCCTAAAATAGCGAGATTTATAGTGGCACACACCTTAAGGCACGCCACTTTGGAGCTAAACACACACACACACACACACACATACACACACACACACACACTGTACAACAGCTGGTGTGCTCAGTATGGGACTGATACGAAATCTCTACAAACAAGTGACTGGACTGTGTTATTAAGCAAATGATCCTTAAACAATACAAACACATATTAACCATTAGGGGCTCTCAGGGGCTCCTTCACGCTAAATAGGCTTGCTTCATTTAGCGCTTATCATTGTAGCATTTCCAGGTTATGCTCATCAGGCCTTAAGATAACAGACAGGAGACGTGAGCACTATATCAACAAGCTCATAGTGCCCTTATCATTACAGCTTAGTGGCACCTTAATAGGGACAGTAAATGATCAGCAGTACTTCAGCATTGCATTGACACACTGAGTCTGTTGTAGAATGAAGAGGCTTTTCCAATGGTGGTGTGAATGGGGCTACTGTGGTTCTCATATGGACAATGTGTGTTCGATTCCAGCTCATATCATTATTTCCTATCCATGACCTATGTCATAATCTATATCCAATATCAATAGCATTTATTTATTATTTTTGTTGTTGTTTATACCATTTGCCACTAGCTTCATTTACATTATTAAGCACAATCATCTCATTTTCAATTTCTACTTTAGTCCGTGTTCTTTACATTTTATAAGTGCACTTGATGAGGGAAGATCACATGCACTTGTTCACCGTCTGGAGTCAGTTTCATCAAAAATAAATGAATGGAACTGCGAGAAGGAGAGCTGGTGACAGCGGCTCGTAAATTAGGAGTCCAGACCAGGACAGCGTGACCTGAGAATCTGTCACCGAGAGGGACGGATGGCAAGAGGTGCAGATATATTTTGCTGAAGGCCTTGTTTAGGTTCCCACTGACCTTGTGTTTGTGTTTGGGTCTGACACTTTTATTGATTAATGCAAGGTTCTGCTCAGAAGACCCTTATGTACACATGGAGCGGAATCCTTCAGAATGAGTGCCATCATATTGAAGTTAACTTTCTGTACTGGCATATGACTGAATCTGTTGTGTGCTCTAGCTTTTACAAATCTTTACGTCTGGTAGTTTTTCACATCTAGGAGACACTAAAGATCTTTTTGGATCTTGCAGGAAGAATATCTTGGTTTAAAAGTTTATAATTTGCAAAACAAATTAAAATAATAGTTTAGATTCCGTGATATGTCAGAAATCATGTCAATAAATATTTCAGTGTAGTCTGTCTTCTAGTCCATGTTTTTTTTTCAAAACAGGGGTTCACAAATGTAGCATATACTTTTTGTGATTTAGCATAGTGAAATTATTTAACCAAAAGCTGTGATTTCTTTCTTTATTATCATTATTTCTTTCTTTTTTTTAAGTATAGTCTGATATGCTGCATATTTTAGAGTGAAGCATAAGCGTACATTTCAAGAAGATAAGTTCACAGTAATAGCAGTACACTCCATCTCTGCATGTGCTGGCAGTTTAAATGTAAAAGCTCTGAGGATTTGAAATATTAATAGTGAAGAATTTAAGACTTCACTATTTAAGACTTGACTTACAAAGAAGGATCATATGATTTCAATTTTTCTTTTCTCTTTGGAGTGTTACAAGCTCTTGGTGCATAAAGACGATCTGTTACGTTGCAAAGACTTTTGCAAAACACAACACACAATTCTCTATGTAACACACACACACGCACACACACACACACACACAACTAACAGGAATTAATATTATGGCAAAGGTGTTTGCATATGTTTGCTTTTGAGTGTGTTCGTAATCTTTTGAATGCAGTGCTTCATTTTGCAAGAGATGTGAGGCATCATGCACTTTGTGTGTGTGTGTGTGTGTGTGTGTGTGTGCAATTCTTGAATTTAAGTGTAAAGTTTGAAAAAAGAAAGGCAAAATTTTGTAAATGTGTGTAAGCAGCTGGAAAAAAATATAATAACTAAGGACAGATTATAGTCTGTTTTAAACAATATTTAATTTATTTTGTCTTAATTTAAATTCTTAAGAATTAGGGAAAAAAGTTAATTGTTTTCTGAAATCAACATAATAAACATTGAAAGCTTTCATCGTGTCACATTTTACAGTAACATATATTTGCTCTCTTGCTGATGGGGTGGTGGTGCAGGCGTAGAGAGATGAAACAGAAGAGGGACAGATGGTTTTGTTCCTTGCGGTCAGGGAACACTAGATCACTGATCAGAACACAGGTCACATGTTCTCTTTACAGGACTCTGGTACATGCCTGACAAAATGGAACTAATTAACAGTTTGACCAAGTATATGGCAACAACAATCTGAGTGATAGTAATGAGATTAAATTCTGAAATTGGAACCAACTGATATGCGACTCTAAATCAAACATGTCATATCTATGGCTAACATGGAGTCCCAAAGAGAGTTTAAATAGCTTGAATTGCAGATTACAGAGTGACATTTATATAAATTATGTACAAAATTATGGGTTATATTAATAATGTAGTATGTATTCTAAATTAGATATTTTAAATAAGTATATATTTTCTGTCTAATAAACTTACAACAGCAGTTTGGAAAGCAATGTATTTGAAATCTGTGATGCAACATGGTTTCTGTGCGCCACCTAGTGACAAAAGTTTGAAAACAGTAAACACAACATTTGGTTTTACAGCTGTATTACTTTAGTGATCGCTTGCATTTTGTTGAGGTCCACAAACATTCCTCAGGAAAGATACAAAGTTATTTAGTTATTTCTATGTTATAAATTAAGACAAATATTTATAATGGCCAAAACTGACTGACCATCAGCTGCAAATAATTTAAATATCAGGCAAATTCATTTGATATATTTTACTGCATCTTAAACCATATCACCTACGTCCCTATATAGACTTGTTTATAAGTTTGAGGTGGTTGCATATCATTACATTTTAAGGTTATTGCATATAGGCCTATATCAGTAGCAATTTTCCAGTTAATAAATTTGTTTTAACAGTAAAACCCGAGAAAAGCTCAATTGAAAACCTTAATCATAGAATAAAGCTGATATCACTGTAAAACAACTTGGATCTTTTTCTTTTTTTTTTTTTTTTTCTGTTGTTACTTATTATATCTATTCTGATGTTGTCAACATCAATATGTTCACGCTAAGAAATTATACCAATGTAACATTTAATAAAATGATCCAATTCTTTATTTGATGAACCTTCTATTTTAGCTTCTTTATGCTCAGACATGGGTTGTCAGGGTGTCTACTGTTAGTGTCTACCTTGTTCTATCGGAGGATAGAAAAGATTCACTGCCAAGTAAATTACACTCTCAATGTCCAGAAAAGTATGAAAGAGTAAATGAGTCCATCTACAATCAGTGGTTAATCAATTTGAATTTTATGAAGTGACGAGAATAGTTTTTGTACAGAAAAAAAAATAAAAATCATTAATTATTTAATAATTACAACAATGTGTCTCCTCTGTGTCTCTCCGCATAACCATTGCGGCATTTTGGAGAATATCCGGTGAACACAAGTGGCTTACGCTGTACTGTGTCAGCTGCAACACAAGAATATAATTTTCTATATGGATTTATACTTTTATATGAATGAAAACAGCGCATCCGTGCAGTGCTTCTTTCATTCTGTACAAAATGTATTCTCGTTGCTTCAAAACATTACAATTGAACCGCTGATGGCAGATGACATCTTTCATAGTCAATGGGACAGTCACAAGCCTCCCGGTTTTCATCCATATATCTTTAATTACATTACATTTATTTACCTGAACTTGACCAAAACACTGCAGTTGAACACAGCTGATACCAGTCTTGTGCTACCCTTATCTGATGTCTGTGTGTGTGCGTGTGTGTGTGTGTGTGTGTGTGTGTGTGTGTGTGTGTGTGTGTGTGTGTGTTTCACGGGATCCAGCTCATAAATACCTCCTCTGACACATACTGTAAAGCATGTAGTCTATTGTTGAGCAGTGAGCAGGATATATGTTCTCCTTTTGTCACAATCTCCTGAATATCTTTCCACAGAGTCTGATCTTTCACTTTCAGCAGACAGATGAACAGATTGATGGATACTTCAGTGGATACTCTATATCCTTCTTTTGTCTTCTCCTTTAATGTAAATGTACTCTGTGGTTTTGCTAATGCTTTCTGAGCTGTTTGGTGTGGTCGGTAGATCCTGTAAGAGTCTCTGATTGGACTCCAGTGAGATGCCCAACAGGAACCGCAGGAACAAAGCAGGTGTCTATTCTCACTCTCAAGAGTTTTATTTACTTGATGCTCATTGTTAATTCTTTCTCTGAAATATTATTCCTTCCAATGCTTATTGAGTCCCTGAATTTCACTCAGACTGTTGATGTATTTGAAGGGAATCTGACTGGCTGCTGTTGGTCTATAGGTGGTCCAGAGGAAACCAGAGAGAAGTAGCACCCCTTTCATAAGGTTTGATATCAACACACCCACTGATGAAGAACAAAACAAAACTTTGCTGATTTCCTCTCAGATCTGTTGGTGAATGTTGATAAAGCTATAATTGTTGGTGACTTTAATATTCACCTTGAAAATACAATATGTTTTAATCATACACTAAACGCTGCCATGGCTGAGCATATCAGCAAACTCACCATGCCCTCTTAAGTAGTGGAGTTATGCGTGCCTGTCTAAATGACATTTGAAGTGGATCAAAAAAGTTAATCAAAGTTGTCCTAAGACAAGAACGCACTTTGATTTTAGGTTTCTGGACAACTTTGATGGCACAGATAACCACAGAACAGGAAGAGCTGGATGAACTTATCATTGCATCTAAATCAACAACATTGTGGTATTTGAAACTCTTTTACTGAACACACTTCATATGGTGTAGAACTAACACTGAAAATCCTTTGAATTTAATTCCTTTGAAAACCTTCAAATTACTCACCACCATTTCCCACTAGAGCCCCCAAGTGGTGCAGTTCCACATTACATGCATTCATAGTAAGCAATTACTGTGAGCTGAACATCAAGTATTGTATACTTCTCAACACAACATTTCCCCCATTACACAAAATGATTAAATCCCTTATAAGATCATTTCCATATTCAAGTCTTTTTTACTCTTTTTTACTAAGCAAATCTTATCTCAAATAAGCGTATTCAAATTACTTCAATTAGAGCAGCAATCCGCCTACACTCTTTGCATATCTTCTTGGTCTGAGTTATTTGTTTCTTATCAGACACATTACTCCATCACATGTCTTGAGTCCATACAGATGGGCATCTCTGTCTTAAAGGGGGGGTGAAATGCTATTTCATGCATACTGAGTTTTTTACACTGTTAAAGAGTTGGATTCCCATGCTAAACATGGACAAAGTTTAAAAAATTAAGTTGTACGTTTGAAGGAGTATTTTTGTTCCAAAAAAACCTCTTCCGGTTTGTCACAAGTTTCGGAAAGTTTTTTTCGAGTATGGCTCTGTGTGACGTTAGATGGAGCAGAATTTCCTTATATGGGTCCTAAGTGCGCGCTCTTCTGCCTGAAGAGCGCACGCTCCCATATAGCAGAGCACTGAGAGGCTGAGCACAGCCTGATAAGAGCGAGAGCGTCGCGAAAAGTCACAAAAGGAGTGTGTTTTTGGTTGCCAGGGCAAGACAACCCTGCACAGATTACCAAAAGAAAAACAGCATTAAGGGACCAGTGGATGGAGTTTATTTTTACAGAGCATCAGAGCATCAGAGCATCGGAGTTGTGCAAGTGTTTTTGTTTGTTCCCTGCATTTCGGATTGCACATCGTTTATTTCTTAAGGATAATGCAGTCCCAACGGAAAAGGTTCACGATTGTGTGTTGGAACCACATGCGGTGAGTAAAACTGCTTCAAATATCTCTGTGTTGTTAACTTAGCTATCAGCGCGTAAGCACATCAAGTAAACAACATGCGATGTTGTCATCAAACTGCACTTTCCACATGTACAGCTTAAGAAAAAAAAAAAAAAAAGACGACATAAAGTGGAACATAAAGTCATTTTCAAAAACCGCTAAGCAAATATATACAGTTTCAGTACATACCACATAGCATACCGCCTTTGCTGATGCTGCTCTTGTTAAATTTCAGCCTCTGGATCTGTGTCACAGCTTCACATGCTCTCAACTCAAAAGCCTACTCGCGCTCGTGATTCTTTAGCTCCGCCCACACGTCACGCCTCTAGGCGCTCGTGTTTTTCCGGGAAAAATCGGTACAGACTATCTTTCTCTTATAAATATAATAAAAATAAAGACTTTTTGGAGTTATGAATGATGCAGTACTACTCTATAGGTACTCAAGATTAACAGGATATTGAGTGAAAACGAGCATTTCACCCCCCCTTTAAGTCCCTATTCAGACTCAAAGAAGTGTTCTCCATTGTACAGCCTCTTCCTGTGCAGAATCTTCCTCTCTTTATAAATTCCATCTTTTCCCATCACTTGATGAAAGTACTCAGTCCTGTTTGTTGTTGTATTGACAGCAGATCAGTGAACCGGGCTTCTTATTTCATGTGAAAAAGGCTTTCTCACTCTCATGTAGGTTCTGTTTGACAATTTTTTGTCAACGAGGATTTGAGAAAAACCTTTATTTCATAATGGTATACTATTCCCCCATTTTAAATTATTATTATCCAATGAAAGGATACATTTTAAATAAAATATCAAAAGGATTAACAATGCAGATGAATTTCCACAGCCTTCTTTGATCATATTTACCAAGGGGGCCGATATTTTTGGCCATGACTGTAAATGAGAAAAAAACACATACAGGGACATTTTGTACCAATATCTTGAATTTTAGAGCATATGTCAAGTTCAGTGATACAAGAAACATGGAGAGATCCAAGTGCAGGTAAGATATTTATTAAGGGGCAATCCAAAAGGGTAAACAGGCCAGGCAGGGTCAAAACCAGAGAATCCAAATAAAGAAGAACAGATAAAAACACAAGGCACGATCAAGACTACGGAATGACAAGACATTAGACAAGGACTCCGTGACACATACTCCGACAGACCGGGTATAAATACACAGAAGGTAATGAGGGAAATGGAGACAGGTGGGGAATAATCAATTAACCCAAACAAGGAGGAAGGTGACCAAATAAGGGAACAGACAGATAATAAAGTGACAGACACCGTGGGAAAGGAAGACATCTAGTGGAAACCCAGGAACACAACCCAGTCACTGTGACAGTACCCCCCCCCCTCTACGGAGCGGCTCCAAGACGCTCCACAACAGACACAAAAAAGAGACCGGGAGGGACGGAGGGCCAGAAAAGAAAAACATGGGGAACAGACACCAGAAGTGTGAACACAAAACAAGGAGACCAGGAGAGAGGAGGACCGGAGGAGGTTCAGGGGGAGGGACGGAGGGCCAGACTAACAGAGAGGAACAGGAACAGGAGTGAACACAAAAACAAAAAGCAAAAAACAACATGAAGCATCCCAGGGCGGAGCAGAAGACCACCACGTCCTTGTGGTCAAAGCCAGAGCCCTCCAGCGTGGAGCGGAAGACCACCACAACCGTGTGGTCAGGGTGGAATCCCCCCAGGGCAGAGCAGAAGACCACCACATCCTTGTGGTCGAGGCCGGAGTCCCCCAGGGCGGAGCAGAAGACCACCACGACCGTGTGGTCAGGGAGAGAGCCCCCCCAAGGCGGAGCAGATCTCCGTGTGGCCGGACCAACGGGACGACGAAACTCTGGTAATCCCCTGGTGTCTTTACTGGACTCCAGAAGATCGGTGCTGGCCTGAAGATCATTGGTGACTGGCATTTGTTCATGAAGATCATCGGTGACTTGCACTTGTACATGAAGATCATTGGTGACTTGTATTTGCTCATGAACATCAATGGTGACTTGCCTTTGTTCATGAAGATCACCCGTGACTTGACTCAGTCCAAGAAGATCACCCGTGACTTGACTCAGTCCTAGAAGATCACCCGTGACTTGACACAGTCCTTGAAGATCACCAGTGACTTGACTTGCCACTGAAAGGTCAACGGTGACCAGCCTTGTCTCTGGAAAGTCCATGGTACCTAGCCCTGGCTCTGGAAGGTCAGCGGTGACTAGCCCTGACTCTGGAAGGTCATCGGTGACTAGTCCTGACTCTGGAAGGTCATCGGTGACTAGCCCTGACTCTGGAAGGTCATCGGTGACTAGCCCTGACTCTGGAAGGTCATCGGTGACTAGCCCTGACTCTGGAGGATCCACGAACACCTGACTCGACTCTGGAGGAACCTGACTCGACTCTGGAGGGTTCACTGGAACCTGACTCAACTCTGGAGGGTTCACTGGAACCCGACTCGACTCTGGAGGGTTCACTGGAACCTGACTCGACTCCAGAGGGTCAGCTGTGACTGTCATCCTGTGCAGCGGTGTTGGGCAAGCAGCCATCTTGGGCCATGACTCTGGACTGGTGGCCAACTTGGGCATTGGCGCTGGGTGAGTGGCCATCTTGCGCTGTGGTACTGGACCGGCAGCCATCTTGTGCTGTGGCGCTGGGCTGGCGGCCATCTTGCTTCGTGGTACTGGGTTAGGGCCATGTTGCCTCGTGGCGCTGAGCTGGCGGCCATCTTGTACTGTGGTGTGAGGCTGGCTTCCATCTTGCCTAGTGGTCCGGGTTTGGTGGCCATGCCCCGCAGCGGCGCTGGGTTGGCGGCCATCTTGTGCTGTGGCGCGGGGCTGGCTTCCATCTTGCCTCGTGGTGCTGGGCTGGCGGCCATCTTGTGCAGTGGCACTGGACCGGCGGTCATCATGGGTCGTGGCGCTGGCTTTCTCCATCCGCCATGGAGAGACAGCGGCTCTGGTCCCTCCCACATGAATCCCGAGTCAAAGGGGGGCCATGGTGGAGAGCGATGCTGAGCCTCCTCTCGCCCACTCCCTCCTCGGCGACCTCCCCTGGTCCCGCGAAACACGACCAGGCGGGTTCCCTCAAACCGATTGCTTCTCTCCCGCTCGGTGGCTGGGGAAGAAACATCACTCGACATACCGCTGGATCTTGTGTTGACGGAGTCCTTCTGTCACGTTCGGTGATACAAGAAACACGGAGAGATCCAAGTGCAGGTAAGATATTTATTAAGGGGCAATCCAAAAGGGTAAACAGTCCAGGCAGGGTCAAAACCAGAGAATCCAAATAAACAAGAACAGACAAAACACAAGGCAGGATCAAGACTACGGAATGAAGACATTAGACAAGGACTCTGTGACACATACTCTGACAGACCGGGTATAAATACACAGAAGGTAATGAGGGAAATGGAGACAGGTGGGGAATAATCAATTAACCCAAACAAGGAGGAAGGTGACCAAAATAAGGGAACAGACAGTTAATAAAGTGACAGACACCGTGGGGAGGACATCTAGTGGAAACCCAGGGACACAACCCAGACACTGTGACAGCATAACTGTTTTTATGGAGTTGTTGGTCTGAATCATATTTGTCAACAACAGTCAACTGTATGGACTGTAAGAAGGTGTTCAGGTTTGGGGGGTGGGGCCAGTACATTAACTCCATTAAAATATTTTAATTGCTTTTTTTTTCATAACTAATTAAGTTAATGCGTTTAACTGACAGCACTAAAAAACATAGATGTAAACTAGTTGTGTAATCAAAGTTTACTCCTGTAAACACAACTTAAAAGTATACTTTTATATACTAGAAAAGTGTAGTAAGTGTAGTGGCCAATTTAGTCCAAAGGAATATTGAAATAATACACTTACATGTATACTACAAGTATACTGATATTTGTATACTTACTGCATAAAATATAATTAATAAAATAAATTTGAAGTATACTTCTTTTTGGTAAGGATCCTATTAGCCTGAGGGTGATAAACATTTGTCTTTATGTGTTTTATTCCCTGTGTTTTCACAAAATGCACACAATTTCACAATGAACTGCTGTACATTGTAGTGATGGTGCAGGGGTTTTCTTCATGTGCAAAGATCGTGGTTAGAAATTTCAAAACATTCTCTTTTGTTACCGATGATGCAAAACCACATTCTGGCCATTTGCTGAAATAGTCAATCAATGTAATAGCAAACTTTGAGTCAGTAGCTCCCTTCTTGAATGGGTCATACTATATCAATAGCAACATGTTGAAATGGGTCTTTCGGGAACTCCACTGGCTGCACTGGAGCTGTGAACATTTTGGCCCATATATCACTGGCCTGGCAGGTCACACACGCAGATAGGATTGTGTGAACAAGATCATCCATTCGTGGCCACCAGTACAGCTCTCTCAGACACTGTTTGGTTCTCACCAGCCCCTGATGCCCCTTGTGTGTCAAGTGGATGAGACATTCCTGCAAAGCAATAGGAACAATCAAACAATTCCCTCTGAAAATCAATGGAGATTCAACAGCGGAAACGGAAATATAGACGTAAGTCAATGGAGACTTTTGCAGTTTAGGCCAACCTGACCGAATTGTCTGGCATAACTGAGACAGCTCTGACAGTCCTCGCACTCAGCTTTAAAGTCTACTAGTGGTAACGCAGACTGAAATCTGAATTTCTGCAATTTCAGAAATCAAATCATGTTCAGTGGATAAAGTAGTGTCTGTATGACTCAACGGCATACATGAGAGACAAACCGCCACACAGTTTCTTTTCTAATTGGATGGTACTGAACATCATACTCGAAGCACAGGAGCCTAGCAGACCAATAAGTTAGCTTCATGCCTGCTCCATCCTTTCTGGAAAGAAGGGTAATAAGGGCCCAATGATCAGTTCTTAAAGTGAAACGATGCCCCCACACATATGTTCTCCACTTTTCTACTACCAAACCCATGCAAGAGACTCCCTCTCCACAGCAGAGTATTTCCTCTCAGACGTTGATGGCGTCCTGGATGCAAAAGCTATCATTCCAATCGGGATGTTGATGTGTCAAAACACTGCCAAGGGTGTAATCAGAGGCATCTGTACTAATGAATGTGGGCAGGGAAGCATTCTCTTAAGTGTATCAAAGCTTTCAACAGTCTAGTATTTACTCCACTGTAGTGGTATTTGTGAATTAGCACTGACCATCTGCCTCAGTGGCTCAACCAAAGTAGCATAGTTTGGAAGAAATTTGTTGAACCATAAAGTGAGGCCTAGGAACAAACATAAAGCTACCATGTCTGTAGGTCAAGGTACCTCTGCAATGGCAATCAGGTAATCTGGGCTGGGACGTAGTCCTTCTTAAGAAATTACATGGTCCAGGAACAGAATGATTGCTTGGTTGAAGGAGCTTTTTTCAAAGTTAATCTGACAGGCCAACATCCTCTAGCCTTTGTCGAACAGCTTGGAGGTGCTTATCATGGGCATCCTGAGAATTACCGTACACTATGATGTCATCTAAGTAATTATTTACACCATTTAGCTTCCTTAAGACTGTTTTAATTCAAGTTCAAGTCTGCTTTTTTGTCAATTGTCCACATGTACAGTACATACATACAGAGAATCGAAATTGCATTACTCTCAGACCACATAGATAGCATTAACATTAACGCCTAAAAATCTAGATCAAATATAAAATGTAGATACATTTTTTGCATTATTTTTCATTTTTTAGCAGGCTGATGGTGCTAAAGCCAGTCCAAATGGAAGCCAAGTGAAACAGTAAAGGCCTTCTTGTTTTATGAAGACAGATGGTAAACAGAACTGAGATCAATCTGACTTTGATGTGAAGCACCTGCAAGTTCTGTAAACAAATCCTCCATGTGAGGTAATAGATAGCAATCCATAGTCACACTTTTATTGGGTTCACATAGGTCTACACATAGTCTAATGTGTCTCATGGTGTTTTACCACCACCAACGGACTAAACCATTCTGTAAGATCAATTGATTCAATTATGCCCACTGTAAGGCGACGATTAATCTTAGTGGACAACTTCTTGTGCATGCTGAGAAGCAAGTGTCTAAATTTTTGACAAACTGGTGTCAATGCTGAATTAAACAGCAGTTTATGGATCAATCCCTTCACACATCTGAGGTGAGTAGCAGATAAAGGTTCAACAGGACTTGCATGATCGTATAAATTGGTGCAGGTGTGATTTCACCTTCATGGTCTATGTGCTTTACTTTTCTGTTTACAATGTTCAGGTTCAGAAATCTAATTAAAGCGGTCATATGATGCTGCTAAAAATAACATAATTTTGTGTATTTGGTGTAATGCAATGTGTTTGTGCAGTTTAAGGAAAAAAATATATATAATTCCATATAATGCACATTATTGTTTGTCCTCTATGCCCCGCATCCTGAAACGCGTAATTTGATTTTTTAGGCTCATCGACCTGAAAAACGAGGTGTGCTCTGGTTGGCCAGCTATCCACTGCTCCATTCAACCTTCACTGACTCTCTTGACACAGAACCTGAGGACAGCAGCATGAGACTCAGTCCAGCAGATCTGCTCGTGCATCATCGGTTCTCTTTTAGCAGTTCAGTCAATGTACTGTTAGGAGTAACTGAATAACTCGGGATATTGGTTTATTTCGCATCAGAGGGAGTGTAAGGCATGTTTATAAACCAAATAACTTAAGTAATTTGTGGATTAGTGTGTACTGGAGACGTGAACCATTTAAAACGTTTCAGTTCGAATTGGTGAACTGGTTCGACCGGTTCACTAAGAAGATCCGGTTAAATAAAACGATTTGTTTGCAATACGGACATCAATAGATGAGACAAAACCAATAAAACCCATAATTGTCTTTTTTACGCGTTGCATTGAGTATCGCCTTGCGTAAACATAAAACCATGTCTGCATTTGTGATCTGAGAAACAACAAACAAGCCAGTACACTGCTCAAAACTAGCATTTGCAAATTATTTAAATATAAATAATGTACTTACAAGCTGTGAGTCAGAAGCGCCAGACTGTCCTTGCAACATTTGAACTACTCAACTTTATAGAAACAGCCATTGTGCCACAGATGCATTGCATGTTACTGGTTCAGGAAACAGTCCTCATCCTCCAAAAATTGTGCAGCACATACCTGAATATTTGGCTGGACTCTTCTGGAACTCTTTTGGATGGACAAACAAGTAGTTTCGCTTTAACAATGATACACACAGTGACTCCACAACATGGCGGCGGCGGCAACAGAGAGAATAAAAGTTATGGCTTCTTTCTTTGCATGAACATTTGGGCGGCATTATGCAAATCTTCCCACATAATGAGTATGGGTGTGAACGGTTCTTCACTTTTATAAAGAATATCTCTTTGGATTTGAGACTTTACTCTTTGGAAACTTTACAGATCTTCTTTATGCTCCAAGATCTCGTAACATTCAAAAGAGAAAGGAAAAATTTTAATCACATCATATGACCCCTTTAAATCTCACCCTAGCAAGGTAGATCCTGCAGTTACTACATAAACAGTAGCAGGGACTGCATTGTCATTTGCTGTTACCACTGGTATGTTTATTACCTCCTGGTGCTGCAGTATACACTTCACAGGCGATCTTATCATTGGCTGCAGCAGACTGCCCAACTGAAATAACCACCTCTCTTACTTCACTCGCTGCAGCTTTACACTCTCTGCGAAGTGACCCTTTTTTCCCCAGAGAGTCTGCAAGTCACTTTAGCAGAAAGACAGTTTTTATAATTTGCCAGATGTTTGCCGAACCACATCTAAAGCCGATGTTGCTGGCTAGTTGCTGTTTATTGCCAATCTTCCAATCATTCTGAGCAGCCTGTGACTGCTTAGTTGAGCATACACTCTTTCCCTGTCTGCCATACTTAGGGTGTACTCACACTAGGCACGGTTGCCATGAACCGGGCCCGAATACAATTGTCCCCCCTCCCCACCTGGCCTGCACTCACATATAGGGTTTCAGCATTCGTGCCGGAGTACGCTAACGTCATTATGGTGTGACGGTTTCGGGATAAACAGGAAGAGCGGCGCTCTCTGAACACAATGGAGTCCATCGCTCTGTTTTCTTTGTGGATAATTTTGTGTCGTTTGGTCCACGGTGGTCCACAGCCCTCTCACAGCCTGTTGTTAAACAGATGTGTCGCCTTAGTGGCGCGAAAATTTTCACGTAATCGTGCTGCTCGTATGAGGATGTTTGCAAGGTACCAGCTGAAGTGCAGCAAGGACTTTGCAGTTTTGAGTTTTTATGCGTTTTGCACCTCTGCCGTAGACCAAAGCGACCCTTTCCCTGCCATGTTAGTTTTGGAGCGTCACAAAACCGTGACGCAACGCGTCCTTTTCAGTGCTCTGGCACTGTTAGCGCTCACACTGCATGCGAACCGCGCCCGAGTCCAACTGAACCATGCTCTGGTCCACCTCTTCCAAGCGGCCAGGGCCGGCTAATCGCTTTGGTGGTCAAACGCACTCGGGCACGGTTCAAACTGGCTAGTGTGAGTACACACTTAGTATCCATACTAATGACTTGTACAGACTTCATGGCAGTAGCAGTGGAATGACAGAGTAATGATGAAATTTTAACTGCAGCTTCCACCTGACATGTGATTGTAATTTCTTTCTCTAGAGTGAGCTCCTCCTCTAAAAGTAATGTGTCCCTCACTGCAGTCAATGATGCATTTCCGATCAACTGATTATGAATAATTTCACTCTCCATTTGCCCAAAAGCACATGAGGCTGCTAATGCACAAGCAATGTATTGCATAATGTACTGCTATTTGCACATGCGTTGCCTGAATATGTGTCGCATGCTACTACGTTAACTTTAGGTACAACTTTAGGTTTCTGAAGTGCAGTCATTTGTTCATCAAAAGTAGTGTCTTGGGCTGGTAGAGTCTAAAACAGGTGCAGTTCTCATTTAGCATGTCAACGAATTTGCTGGAAAGATGCCAAACTACATCAAAAGGCTGTATCGCTGAAACGCTTTGAATTATTTACATTAAACTATATATGTGCCTTTGTCACCACAAACTGATCATCCCACATCAATTTGGTAACAGTGGTCAAGAGTTATAAACCATTAACTGTTAATTATTACATTTCCAAGAATGCTAATAACGTTTGATTGCATTAGCCTATCATAGTGAAACTGTTATCAAAATATTTATTGGGTCATGCCGACAACTTAGATACCAGTTTTCCCCTAGACATTCCGAACTTCCTGTCCGCCATTTTGATGTATGTTAAAAACCAAAATCGAGTCAGATGATTTTCCGACTGGTGACAAAATGACAAAATTTCATGTCGATGAACGAAACCGTTTTCATACAGCACTGCTACAAAATTTAGACACACTGCCAAACTACATCTGATGCTGTATCTATACAAATATTTGACATATTGACACCAATTTTGTATGTGCCATTATCACCTCACACTGTCCATGCCACATTAATTTGTTAACAGCGATAAGCGAAAAGTGATAAGTCAAGAAATCATATGGCTGATGGCAAAGTGGCTATTTTTTCAGCCATTTCGACTAAATAATCTTAAAATGGTTTTCATTGCTCATTCCTGCAACTGGTCTGAGGCTTGCTTTTGTAGTGCTTGGCCCCATAATTGCTGCTTGCAGCTATATTTTATTCCTAAAATCAGTGGGAAATGACAGCTGATTAACCAGGGTGTAGAAGCACCTAACCCTGATTGTAAGCCTAAAACAGATATTTCCTGAAAAGTTGTATCGCAATTCTGATTGGTTGATTGGAATGTTGTTCCAGGATCAACAAGGATGTTGATCCAGGACCAAGTTGTACTTGGTGAAATCACGCTCACCAACAGGGAACGTGTGGAGAGCATCAACAAAGTGTCATTTGGATTAACTTCTCACAAGAGTCAGCGCAATTCACTTTTCTGTTGATGATTAAGATGTCTTTATTAAAAATGTAATATATTTGTGTAATATAAATATATATATATATATATATATATATATATATATATATATATATATATATATATATATATATATATATAGGCTATATATATACATACATTAGTGGTGGGCCGTTTTCACTCTTATTGGGCGATAAAAAAATATCGCCGTTAATCTATTCTCAAAGTTGGGTTGGGAGCTGGGTCTATACCAGTAATTCTTAAAGTGTGGTGAGAGGGGGTTCAGCGAAAAATCGGCAGCTGTCAGCAGGAAGTGGCTGCCAATAAAACCGGATGGCAGCTGTCGCTAATACCCGGAAATTGGAGGAGGCTGCCGGTGTCATGAGAAATCGAGTCCGCCCGAGAAATCGAGTCCGCTTAGGACCCCGAGTGATCCCATTGGCTCAACGAACAATTAATGGGTATTATTTTTTAGCGCCTGATTACAATTCCTGCTAAATAGCGTTTTTATTTTTGTCGTTTGAACTTTGCTATAATAACCATTTATGTACTTTAAATTACATGTTTCATATGCTAGTATATAGCCGACGCGCTTTAGGTTGTGAAATCAAACATTTCTCGTTTTTTTTTTTTTTGTTACTCGCGTATCAGCATAGCATACAGCTACTCGATGTGTGTGTGTAAATTTATATTGTTAATCTAAATGATATAATATCGCAATTGCTTGTGCAGAACCGTGTTATTGTTGTATTATATACAGATATATTATTATTTTATGTAAAATGAATGTTATATTAATTTTACATGAAGTATGTCAGTATGCCTATTATATTTATACCATTAAGTATAGTAAGTGAATAATGGTTGTTTGTGCACTGAAAGTAACTAAAAATACAGCTAGATAGTTTATATAGATAGCAATAATTGCTATATAATTATAATTTGCAATTATAATATAATGATTCTACTGTTTTTGTTTTTACATATAAATGTTCAAGCAATATGCACACTATCTATGTAAGACATTTATACATTTTTCAAAATGCATAACATTTTCAAAGAATCTTTACAGAAAGACATACTATTGTGTCTATGTTGTCAAAAACACCCTCACTGTTTTAATAGTTGGTGTTAAATGCATTAGTCGTCATACATACAGCAAGCAAGCCAAAGGCAACGGGTTAATTAAGAAAAAACTGTAAGATGTCGATACTGGAGTAAAAAAAACCTTTGGAGAAACCAGACTAACCAAAAACACTGGGGACCAGTTCTCCTCTGTATATTCAGTCTGAACATTTGGTACAATATCATTGGTAGTTAACAGTGTTACTGCATTGATTCAGCTGTAAGGTTAGAGGTTAAATGTGCCATGTACAGGCAGCAACATTGTTTTCTCTGTGGCCCAGGTGAGGCATGCAGTGGGAGTGAAGAGTGCTAAGGTGCAGTCATCCATTCATAAATTCTTGCTGTTTTGCTGAAACTGGAAACAGTTCATCCTATGTGAAGTCCATTGTGGAAGATTGGGGAATCCTCAGTCTCAACGTAACTCGAGAGCGTCTGGGACAGAGCTTCTGTGGTAAAGAAAAATATAAAAATTGTTTAGGAACTGTAATATAATAACAATTTTTTTCCTCTCTGCCTTTGTAATATACAGTATGCTGGAAGACTTTCTTGACATCATACAAACGGGTTCAGAATACAACAGAAGCAGGAAACATCAAAAATCACTGTTAACCGTAGAGCATCGGTTTACAATTCTTGCAAAAATCAAGTTATGATTTATGTGTATGTTGTTATAAAAACAATCAAACAGACATAAATGTAATCTGTTAAACTCAGTCTATTTTGCATTCAAACATTGCTTTAAATAAAGAGACAGGTGATTTATTTGAGCAGAGCTTGTTTTCTGCCTCCACTATTTGGAAAGTCTAATATATATATATATATATATATATATATATATATATATATATATATATATATATATATATATATATATATATATATATATATATATCCTATTTTCTATGAAACAAACTGCTGCAATGAAAATCTCCTTTTGATTTATTCTGCCTTAATTTACTATTAATTTCATTCATAATTATTCACTTACTGAACGCTATTATGAAAGTATATGTGTTTGTTTATGTTAAATAAAAGATAAACATGAGAAAAGAGTCGTATCTTCACTTAAAATCATAGAAATGCATCTTGAACAATCGGGTCCCACCTAGCGAGGACCCCTAAGATGGCGGCCGTCGCGATGCCTGTGCGCAGGATGCAACGGAGGCACTTGTCCCGAACGAAGGACACGAGACAGTTACTAATGTACACTAAAAATCTTTGTCAGATTTGAGATCGTATTAACTACCAGCAAAATACGTTCATATGTGGAAAAAATAGCAGATGGAGTCGATAAAACGCCTGAACAATGAATACAGACCTCATCGTCAAAGATCGCGAGAAAAAGGCTTGAACAATCGGGTCCCACCTAGCGAGGACCCGTAAGATGATTAATTATTATTATCACTACTAACGTTACTACTATTATTTGTGTGTGTATTGTCAGTGTCATATTACTGTACAAAGACAGTGGATAATATTGGTAGTTAATAAGAAAATCTGCTCAAATCATTAATCGCCCCTCCCCTCCACACCCAAATGCATGCGTGTGCAGGACGGGTTTAAGCACACCTCTAGTTCTGTCATACTCGTGCACAAATCACACGAAGATTTTTAGTGTGAATTACTACCTGTCTTGTGTCCTTCGTGACAAGTGCATCCGTTGCGACTTGCGCACAGGCATCGCGATGGCCGCCATCTTAGGGGTCCTCGCTAGGTGGGACCAAGGGGCAAGGAACTCGACCGGAAGTTGAAGTCGGGTGGGGGCTGCCATCTTTTAGCAGAACTTCACTTGCGTTAGCATTCCCATTGACTCCCATTCATTTTGGCGTCACTTTGACAGCGAATAACTTTACATCTGAGGCGTTTAAAGACTCTGTTTGTCCATTATTTATTTCTAAAGATACACGACAATGTATAAAGGGCTCCATTACCTTCTATGTTACATTATGGCCCCGTATAAACAGTTTTTGTAAAAAATAGGCTAACGATTGCGTCATAACCACTCGACTCTCTGTCGCATTACCGTACAGACAGGAGGAGAAGCTCGCAGGCAATTAACTTAATATGGCGTACTGGCGTTACATTTTAAAATACTATACAAAATAATTAATCAGAATACTTACTCCTGCTCACTCACGCCAAAGAACTCCCCGCTCAAGCTCGCCGTCTCTGCAAGATTAACGATGGCAGTTTGCACGCACAGCCACTTAGAAGATTTACATCTGGCAGACAGGTTGCTGACGTCGTCAAGCTTCGTTTGAGTCTGCGCGTCAGAAACGGAAGTGCTAAAAAACGCTAAAACTGGGCTTCATTTGTCTCAGTTGAGTTCCAATGGGGTCGCTGTGTCCATTTCTTTTACCGTCTATGGGTGGGACCCGATTGTTCAAGATGCATTTTAAGCGAAGATACGACTCTTTTCTCATGTTTATCTTTTATTTAACATAAACAAACGTATATACTTTTATAATAGCGTTCAGTAAGTGAATAATTATGAATGAAATTAATAGTAAATTAAGGCACAATAAATCATAAGGAGATTGCAGCAGTTGTTTTGTTTAATATAAAATAGTATATATATATTTATTAGTATTTTCATATTAGACTTTCCAAATAGTGGAGGCAGAAAACAAGCTCTGCTCAAATAAATCACCTGTCTCTTTATTTAAAGCAATGTTTGAATGCAAAATAGACTGAGTTTAACAGATTACATTTATGTCTGTTTGATTGTTTTTATAACAACATACACATAAATCATAACTTGATTTTTGCAAGAATTGTAAACCGATGCTCTACGGTTAACAGTGATTTTTGATGTTTCCTGCTTCTGTTGTATTCTGAACCCGTTCTGTATGATGTCAAGAAAGTCTTCCAGCATACTGTATATTACAAAGGCAGAGAGGAAAAAAATTGTTATTATATTACAGTTCCTAAACAATTTTTATATTTTTCTTTACCACAGAAGCTCTGTCCCAGACGCTCTCGAGTTACGTTGAGACTGAGGATTCCCCAATCTTCCACAATGGACTTCACATAGGATGAACTGTTTCCAGTTTCAGCAAAACAGCAAGAATTTATGAATGGATGACTGCACCTTAGCACTCTTCACTCCCACTGCATGCCTCACCTGGGCCACAGAGAAAACAATGTTGCTGCCTGTACATGGCACATTTAACCTCTAACCTTACAGCTGAATGTTCAGACTGAATATACAGAGGAGAACTGGTCCCCAGTGTTTTTGGTTAGTCTGGTTTCTCCAAAGGTTTTTTTTACTCCAGTATCGACATCTTACAGTTTTTTCTTAATTAACCCCTGTTGCCTTTGGCTTGCTTGCTGTATGTATGACGACTAATGCATTTAACACCAACTATTAAAACAGTGAGGGTGTTTTTGACCACATAGACACAACAGTATGTCTTTCTGTAAAAATTATTTGAAAATGTTATGCATTTTGAAAAATGTATAAATGTCTTACATTGATAGTGTGCATATTGCTTGAACATTTATATGTAAAAAAAATTGTGTGGAATTATATTATAATTGCAAGTTATAATTAACAATTATAAACTAGCTGCATTTTTAGTTACTTTCAGTGCACAAACAGCCATTATTGCCTTACTATTACTGATTTGTAATAGTACAAGTAACTGTTGTACTATTTTATGTACTGTGTTATATGAGTTAAAGTCAATTACAATTGTAATTTCGTCATCATAATGTGATAATTGCTGTATGATTTTCTTTGAAAACAATAGCTTCTTAAATAATATACAATCAGCAATTGCAATACATGAACTGCTTGTAAGCAAAACCATATATAACAACATAAGTATACTTATTACAATATTGAAAATAATGTAAAAAATTACATGAATTAGGTAGTAAGTCAAAATAAATAAAAATCAAAGTGTGTGTGTCTATATATATATATATATATATATATATATATATATATATATATATATATATATATAGGTTCGTTTTATTAATACTTATCTTTCAACTATCCCACAATCTTCTGAATTTGTGGGCTAAACGTGTTTTAGTCATCACAACTGAATTATAATTATTATTATTTTAGAACTGGAAAATATATTCAAAAGCTGTGCTGAGGCGTTCTAGTAACCGAATATTAAAACTAATTACAATGCATTATTTATGAGATGCTGCTAGTTTTATGACATTTAAAAAAAAACATTTTGATCAATTACATTCTGTATGTTGCTTTTATTAAATTATTTTAGCTTGAAACAACAAGCTACCGCAGCTCCGATTAGCCATGCAACAAGTTATCGCGATAACAACTTTTGATCAGGCATTTAAAACAGCTACCGCCTTGGTCCCATAGACAGTAGGCTTGGTCCTAAGCGGACTCGATTTCGCGGGGGGACTGGATTTCTCACCACACCGGCGGCAACAAGACAAATAAATAATTATATACACTTATGATTATTTTTAATACTTTTTTAAATAAGTATAAAGGTCAGTATTGTATATTATTTGATTTAAAATATTGATCAAATATAAACAAAGAAATAAGATCATTTTGCTAAACGTTAATTTCCAGCTGAATGTTTATGCATGCATGTATCATTGTTTGTGTGAAATAAAACAATTTATATTTATATACGAGAGTGGCACTTACTGGGTGTATGTTGTATATTTATTATAGGCTATATACACAAATGACTGAAAAGAGAGAAGTCTCAGAGACCTTTATTTAAAATCATAATTTGTGGTTATATTTGTAGTATTTCAAGAAACAACTATATATATATATATATAGTATAAAGTAGCTGTTAAATTTGTAACTGGGTTAGTAAGTTGTCAAAGTCAGTGCTTTACAATGTAAACCGTATAAAATATATCCAGTAAGCAAGCAGACTAAAATATCAATCAGAATCACTAACAACAATCCGGAGGTATTTTCAAGACTCTTAGATCAGAACTGATGAGGTATACGGAGTTACTTCTCCAGCATCTTGCACCAATCACTGTAAAACCCAGGGTGGATGTGCATCTCCCCTCATTTTCCTCTTGCAACATGGTCAAGTCAAGCATAGTTTATTTATATAGTGCTTTTAATAATACAGATCAAAGCAAAGCAACTTTACAGTATTAAATAGGAAAATAGTGTGTCAGTCAATAATGCAGAAGGACATTAGTAAACTCAGTTTATAGTCAGTTTAAAAGGCAGTTTATCATTCAATTCAGTGATGTCATCCTTCAGCTCGGTTCAGTTTAAATAGTATCTGTGGAATCATTTGCAATCATGTCAATGATATCACTGTAAATGAAGTGACCACAACGAAGCAAGCCAGAGGCGACAAGGAACCAAAACTCCACTGGTGACAAAATGGAGAAAAAACAAGGTCTTTACAGGGGATCTGTATCTGGGGCTCTAGTTGTCCTGGTCTCCGCTGTCTTTCAGGGCTGTAGAGGTCCTTTCTAGGTGCGATCCACCATCTGGTCTGGATACGTACTGGATCCGGGTGACTGCAGTGACCTCCGAATAAAAAAGAAACAGATTAATATAATTGAAGATGTTAATATCTATACGATGTTTGATAGGGAGCCAGTACAGGGTTTATAGAACTGGGCTAATCCGGTCATACTTCCTGATTCTAGGAAGAACTCTAGCTGCTGCATTTTATTATTCATGAGAAAATGGTGACTTTAATACCTAAATTGCTTTATTAACAGTAGACATGCATGCACAGCCATATTAATGATTATTCCCATTGCATCTTGTCATCATGTACAGAGCAGTGATTACATTATCATGCATAATTTGCACACCTGGTAAGCAGTTGTTGTAAACCTCGTCGCAGTGTCTGCAGGGTGTACATTTTGTTGAATTCCTGACATGGCTTAGACTTGTTCTCTATTTTGTTCCACCTGTATATTGAGATGAGGAGCATGAAAACAGCATTATTACAAAGATAAACATTCAGACTTTGCAACTGAGAAATGTAATGTTATGGCACCTTTTTAAACCTCTAATCAAATATGTAAAAGAAGATACTCAGTCAAGCCAGTTGGATTGTGCCCTCTTTCGAAAGGAGTCTGTATACAGTACAGCAGACTTCTGAATTTGGAACAAACCAAAGACGGACTTAGTAATGTAGCATCACCCCTCCTCCAGGATCACGTAAAGAAGAATTTCCAACAGGACAGCATCTGGCAACTATTTGGCATTACAAAAACAAAAAAAGGTGTCAGTGCCATGGTTTTGTCTCAAGATGCACATCAGTAATGTTTTTTTTTTTTTTTTTCCTAAATGCATGTTTACAAAAGCTACTTCAATGTTCTAAATTTAACTACAGCCTAATCCCGGCTTAATCCAAGCCCTGTCTGTGAAACTAGACCTAAAAGTTATAAGGAATTATGAACCGGTCCATTATATTTTGTATAGATAATAAAAAAATAAAATAAAAAATAAAAAAAAATGGTTTTGCATTCACATGCTTACAACTTCAACTGGTACACAGAACAGTTCTGCACATGCATAGTATTAGAGAAAACACACCTCAATAGTGCCAAAAAAAAAAAAAAAAAACTTCTTTTAAAAACTCTTAAGTTAATGTATCACAATCTCCAGAAAGACTTAACATGCAAAAAAATATATGGTTAGTGTTGCACATTTATCTTCTATCATTCCAGTCAAACAACATTCTTTTATATTATTAAATAGACTGTTAAAACGCTAACAAACGTTAATATTTAATGGTACGTCAAACGTAATTTGAAGTTAATGGTAGGCCCCTAACAAGGTACACAAACAACGTTGCTACCACTAATTAGATTTAATTGAACAATTAAACCAAAGTAGGCACCAAGTCTACCAAGTCGTTCACCAAGATAACAATTAAAATCAAACTTACAACGCAAAAAACATTAATTACTCCGATGACCAATTTCTGGACTTACCGTTTGATCAATCGCAACTATTACTGAAGCGTTTGGGTGCAGTTATATCTGATTGGTTGCGCCCTCGTTGGTCGATACTGATTGGCTCCCACCGAATGGCAGGTCCCGCCTACCATCCGGCTGCCAGTTACTGCCTTCCGGCTGTCAATGGCAGCCACTTCCTGCTGCCAGCTGCCGATTTTTTATCTGAGTGTGGTCCGCCATCGCCCCCTTGGGTTCCGCAAAAAGAAGACCTAAAACTCTCCTCTTTGGAGCCAGACATTCAGAAACTGATGTGTGATAAGCAGCAACACCCATCTCATTATATTAATATTCACGTTAAGTTTTATATGGAAATCTCAAAATCTAAAATCCACATATCTATTAGTTTTGTAATGTACTAGTTTTTGTTTCATTTGTAAAATCCCAGTAATTTCAGTGATATCGGACATTAAGGGGAACATTCTTTTCAGCATTTTATTGTTACCATAGTTACAACCATAGACTTACTATACCCACCACCTCAGTTTTAAACTAATGGCTCTTTGGAATGGCATTAAGTGGGACCTAGGCTGTTACAGTATGTTTAATTGTATGCTTTTCCCACATGTGCAGTTTGTTGTTCGTATTAAGCTGCAACTCATTTTCGCATTTACTTTTTCAAATTAAATAAAATTAAATTAAATTATATAATAATTTCTGATCATATCATTGCATTTGTGTTTGAATAATTAGTTTTTGACTTGAAACAGTCACATATTAAACTTAAATTTAGCTTATCCTTCCTATTTTGTTGGTTTTTGGGGGCGTGTTAGAGTGGGATTCTGTTAGGTGGTCCTCAGAAAAAAAAATGGAAGATAAAGTGGTCCTTGGGCTGAAAAAGTTTGAGAAACACCGGTCTATACTAAGCAAGCTATGATGACTTTCACCTTGATATTTTATATAACTGACTGGCTGAGGCCAGCCTAACGGACAGCGACACTGAACCGAGCTCTCTTCTGCGAAGTTCTCCTCAAAGTCCCTCCTGCACCGGAACAAACAAATACAAATAGCAGTTTGAAACAAACAAAAAGATGTGAGAGAGCCCGATTCAGTACTCGCGGTGTTCTGGTGTTCAGGGCTCACGCAGAGAAAGGCATCTCGAGCCGCTAAAAATAAGCGTTTTCAAGTGTTTTGTTCAAAACACTTGAACATCGAATTTGCTTATTTTTGCTCTAGTGCCGACAAATACATATGAAATATGTCAAAATATCCACCTTGGAAATTATGCTCGAAAAAACTGTCCGTTATTTCTTAAGTGAAAGTAAACAGTTGAGGAAAAAAATGGGATGTGTATTATATTGCAATATTGGATGGTTCATCTTCTCTTAAAGTGACCGCGCCTAATTTAGCAACTGGCTGCTGTAATGTTAATCCAAGAAAATGAAAATGAAAATCACTCACTGCTCTTGACTACTTTGTAGTTTTAACAGTCAAAACAAAAATAATTATATATATATATATATATATATATATATATATATATATATATATATATATATATATATATATAGCAAAACTGTAATAATGTGAGAAATGTTGAAGGTGTCTGAATAAATGTAGGTTTCATTGTATATTTCATTTTTACATTGAAGACTATCCAGTGCTTTTTACATTTAATTGTTTAGTTTCTGTACCTTGACACCTACAAACTTGAAAAAACCTTAAACATTGCGTAAATAGCACAAATAAATAAAAATAAACAAACATACAAATTAGACAATTTCAAACAGGGCCCACTGGTACAGCCTTCACCGGGTCCCCGCTTGTGCAATGTGGAATTACAGCTTTTTCAAGCAGTTTGTGATGCATTTTGGAAACAGGAGATGTACATTTCTAATGCACCATCTAGCTTGATAAACCCCTTCTCAAAGACTTACGGTTTGTCAATTTTATTTGGGTAACACACATATTCTGAATGCCGTCGGCAGAATTCGAATGAGCCATTTTAATCTAGATTAATCTAGATTAATTTCAAGATCACAGTGAGATTAATCTAGATTAAAAAAAATTAATCTATGCCCACCTATAATATATATATATATATATATATATATATATATATATATATATATATATATATATATATATACTTTAAATACGAAGCTTAAAATTTATTGCCACTTCATGTAATAATTATATTAATATATTATTCAAATTATAAACAATTTCAATGAATATAATATGAATATAATAAATAAGTAGTTGCAAAAGTCTTCCAATTTTGTTTCTAAAATTCCTTGACTGTAAACTGCTTTAATTTGGAGTGAGAGATAAGGGCGAGTGGCTTCACTGCATCAGATATATGTCACTTTGCTCACAGCTGATTGGTCCAGTTTGGGTTTATGATCTCTAACCCAGAATAAAACCAGTCCGGAGCAGGGTGGTTAATGTAGCGTAAGTTACCATAGCGACGAACCCTGCTAAAAACCAACGCACCTTCTTGAGCCTGAGAACTCAGAGTTTGCTCAAACTAAACGTGAACTTACCTGGGTAAAAACTGAAACCAGTGTTGTGCTACAGGCCACAGGTGTGCTAATAAATAAAACAATGAACCTCCATAAAAACAAAATCCACAGAGAAACAGACACAAACACAGACTATCCATAACACTCACGAACAATAACAGATGATAACTTTTACATGCCATCAAGTGATGTGATCTTCCACAGATTTTCAACTGCTGTGCTTGTCAATTTAGAACCAGGAGCACAGATAGAACAGTTAGAATAATGTCAGCTGGGATGACACAGATCTTTCTGAATCACAAAGGGAAAGGAGATCTCTCTCCTCTCTCTCCAATGGTGCTCTAGTAAATCCTGCAAAAGAAAATCACTCCTGGAATCAGAAAAGCTCAGGTTCCTGCATTCCTCATGCCAGCATTCCTCAGAGTTTTAGTGATTATTTTTCAAGCTTTAATCTCACTTGGGATTACACTCATATTTAATTACAATATCCCAGTTGTAAGCAATTTGTAAAAATATAGAAAAATATAGAAATATGGTAATGTGTATTGCCATACACTTTGGATTTGGATGTTCCCTCATATTTTGATTTGCAGTGGGGTATTTTAAAGGCCAAATTAAATGCATATACCTTCTGAAAACAGGTTTGATTGACATTTTTATATATATATATATATATATATATATATATATATATATATATATATAATATATATATATATAATATATATATATATATATATATATATATATATATATATATATATATATATATATATATATATATATATATAAGCATAACCTGAAACAACTTATGCACAAACACACTGGACCCCATAAAACCAAAATAAAAGTTTTATGTAAGAACTGTAAAAGGACTGGCTGGTCAGATAGACTCCTTCTCTATTAGATTGTGGTAAATGGGCAGGTATGTTATAGCTCACATCATTGTGCCAGACAGTGAATCCATTAGCAGATCAGAACAGGCTCCAGGGCTTTTCAATGTATCCATACCAACAGTCACTCCTTACTTTCCTTTGATTGATTTAAATTGCACTGCTCCATTCAACCTTCAGTGTCTCTCTTGACACAGAACCTGAGGACATGTATAAAATTTCTCAGAATGATCAAAATATAGCTGTTGTATTTCCACATACGTGATCTTTCTGTTCCCTTCAGACAGGATGACATGAGCATTTGTTTTGTTTGTAATTAGTGTAAGATCACAGTTATCTGAACTCAAGAAGATAGCGGAATACAAGAAGGAACATTCAACAACTACTGTATACTGTAAATGTGTGTGTATGTGTGTGTTTGAGAGAGAGAGAAAGAGAGAGAGTAATGGTATATATGGTTTATGAGGACACAAATGTGTATAATGACATGGGTACTACAACCTAAACATTGTTTATGAGGACACTTCCTGTAAATGTACATTTAAGGAATAGCTGGAGGACCAATTTGCAACTTATTAGGTCAATTGGCAACATGACTGGGTATAAAAAGAGCCTCTCAGAGTAGCAGTGTCTCTAGGAAGTCAAGATGGGCAGAGGATCACCAACTCCCCCAATGCTGCGGCGAAAAATGGTGGAACAATATCAGAAAGGAGTTTCTCAGAGAAAAATTGCAAAGAGTTTGAAGTTATCATCATCTACAGTGCATAATATCATCCAAAGATTCAGAGAATCTGGAACAATCTCTGTGCGTAAGGGTCAAGGCCGGTAAACCATACTGGATGCCCGTGATCTTCGGGCCCTTAGACTGCACTGCATCACATATAGTAATGCTACTGTAATGGAAATCACAACATGGACTCACGAATACTTCCAGAAAACATTGTCGGTGAACACAATCCACCATGCCATTCGCCGTTGCCAGCTAAAACTCTATAGGTCAAAAAAGAAGCCATATCTAAACATGATCCAGAAGCACAGGCATTTTCTCTGGGCAAAGGCTCATTTAAAATGGACTGTGGCAAAGTGAAAAACTGTTCTGTGGTAAGACAAATCAAAATTTGAAGTTCTTTTTGGAAAACTGGGACGCCATGTCATCCGGTACTAAAGAGTACAAGGACAAGTTGTTATCAGCGCTCAGTTCAGAAGCCTGCATCTCTGATGGTATGTGGTTGCATGAGTGCAGTAGCATGGGCAGGTTACACATCCGGAAAGGCACCATCAATGCCAAAGGTATATCCAAGTTCTAGATAGAACAACATTTCCAACATGACAATGCCAGACCACATACTGCATCAATTACAACATCATGGCTAGGTAGAAGAAGGATCCGGGTGCTGAAAATGCAAGCCTGCAGTCCAGATCTTTCACCCATAGAGACCATTTGGTGCATCATAAAGAGGAAGATGCGACAAAGAAGACCTTAAGACAGTTGAGCAACTAGAAGCCTGTATTAGACACGAATGGGACAACATTCCTATTCTTAAATTTGAGCAACTTGTCTCCTAAGTGCCCGGACGTTTGCAGACTGTAATAAAAAGAAGAGTGGATGCCATGAAATTTAAAATCAACTTATTTTCCCCTTAAAATTATACATTTTCTCAGTTTAAACATTTGATATGTCATCTATGTTATATTCTGAGTAAAATGTTGAAATTTGAAATTTCCACATCATTGCATTTTGTTTTTATTTATTATAAGGTTTCAAAAAACATCTCTTTCTTACCTTTTTATACGAACCTTCTTTTGCCCCCCCCCCCCCTAAAAGAAAAAAAAGAAAAAAAAAATGTGAAACAGGAAGGTTCTTTTTTCTTTTTCTTTTTTATTAAAGATTCATATATCAAACATACAACAAGGCACATTGTATTCTTATTCAGTCAATCTTACAAAATTAATTGAACATGGAGTACAACGTTGATGCATTTTCCAAAAAAATTAATAAATAAATAAAAATAAATAAAATAAA
Source organism: Carassius auratus (assembly GCF_003368295.1). Lineage (NCBI taxonomy): Eukaryota > Metazoa > Chordata > Actinopteri > Cypriniformes > Cyprinidae > Carassius > Carassius auratus. The sequence continues at coordinate 17,210,410 of NC_039260.1, read as the reverse complement.
ATTAAATAAAAGGGATAAGAGACCAAGAGACTCAGCAGTAGACACTAAGGAATGAGTTTGCATAAGTATTCATAAAAAAATGGGGCTTTTTTTGTTTTGCAACATTTCAGGGATTGTTTATACAAAATTATATCATTTAGAAAGGCATTAAAGACAGGGGATGTTTTAAGAAATCGACATTTGTGTATGAAATATTTTGCCATTAAAATCAGATTATTCACTCCAAACTCAGTTGTTCTGTTCTCTATTTGAAGACCAAATTTAACGTATTCATATGTTAACATTGGGATATTTTGTGTATCGTACATGATCCAGTACTGGAAAGCATCCCAGAGGGTCTGGGTTTCATCTTTTGTCTTTGCCTTGTTTGGGAAGGAGAGTTATTAAACCCTGTTTCATTGTAGGTGTAAGTGTCCTATTGCTCAAAATGTCCTTATAGCGTCCAATAAAAACCTTTCAGGTCAACCCAAAAGAATTTGTAAAAATTGGATGTCAGGCCATAGGAAGGTTCTTCTGATGTTCGCTTTGGCTCCTAAACACCTATGAGCTTTCGGTCCATGATGGTTACACAATCGGTAGGTGTGTTCTGAAACTACACCTTCTTTGACAAGCGAATATATATTATTATTTGTATTTTATTTATTTATTTATTTTTTCTCTCTGGTCATTCCTCATTCTGAGGAGGTCCTACAGTAGAGCAACATCTCCTCAATACAATGGAGCGTCGAAGAGCTGATCTAAACAAATATATCTGCACCTGTACAATCGCTCATGGAGAGACTTTAAAGATTCAGAGAAAGTATTTAATTCCTAGAAAAAAAATTGCAACGAAGCTGGGTGCTGACAACCCGGAGTTATGCAAAAAGCGATGCAGAGAAACATCCGAGACAAGTTTTCCAAAGCTATGAAAATAATGAAAGGAAAGAGTAAAGATAATATGGCCTATCTCACTGCTTTAGTTCCAGAACTAAATGTACAGTACTAAAGAGCTGGTAGAATTTTGCGCAAACTATTTCCCATTACCATTTAAAGGGTTTCATTCGCACCGAGTGTATGTACTAGGAAGTAATGTAAGCCGGTCGACAGCGATGTAATTTATGCATGGCGTTCAACAACGTTAACAAAGAAAAATAATGTTAACAACAGGAGGATGGAGGACGCTGTGATCGGAGCTGTGTTTTTGTTGTGTCTCGCGGGTTTCACAATAATGGACTAAGAATGTCGACGTATATGTAAAGCGATAGAAAGCACAGAAAGGAGGATTAAGAATCTCCAACAACAACTGGCAGTGCTACATTTGCTACAAGTGCCTGCACTTCAAAGTCTGTATATTTAGCGCTGGTCATCATACTTTAAATCATGGTGGGTGAGGGCGTTTTCGAATGCTTCTGGCCGATCAATGTCTACTTACGTCTCGGTTAGTACCAGTTGTGCTGGTTAGACCCTGCTCCATAGAAGTAGCTAATTTGGTTCTCGAAAAAGGAAGTCCAGTACTAAAATCGCACATAGTTCCTGCGGTGCAAAAACACCTAAAAGTGGGTAATTCTACAATTAGTTCTGGCACTATGAAAAGGTTCCTGGTGTGAAAGGCACTGAGGTACAAAGTACCAAATACGTGTTTCAAATAGATGTCACACCATGCTGTTGCTCTTTAAATAAGCGAATTTAAAGGGTATAGAGTAAATGAAATTTCAAACAAATACAATAATAAACCTTTGTTTTATAAAAAGTAAATCATGACACCACATACAATATATATAATTTTTTTTTTAACAATTTATCCAGTTTAATAAAATAAATAAACAATGATAAATTAAGTAACAAACTGACTCCTATATTGTTTTTCCCCACATCTCAGTTTTCAGACTGAGCCATTCACACTTCCCATAAGGGACTGATTATGGAAAGGTTCTTTTGTATTGCAAACATGATACTTGACTGCTGCTAATCATTATTATTTTATCTATAATATTCAGACAATTGGGGCCTGTCTAACACCTAGATTACCTACACTTTTTCATTTCATCGTTGTTGTGTTAAGGGCATACGTGCAAGCGTCGTGATACATGTTTACATTAATCTACACCCCACCTCCAGCAGCATGTGGGGAGTAGGAAAGTTTGTTAACAGTATAGCAACATTCAGCCTTTTCGAACTTCTTTTTGCCCCAAAACGAAGAATGAAAACAAACTTCTTTGAAGTATATCAGGGCCTTAAAAGTTCTTTATAGAACAATTTAGACAAAACATTCTTCTATGGCATCGTGAAGTAGCCTGACTACGTCAGACTTCCTACTTCCGCTCAATTTCATTTCGCTTCTGTACTCAGCAGGCGGCAAGGAACTCGACCGGAAGTTGAAGTCGGGTGGGGGCTGCCATCTTTTAGCAGAACTTCACTTGCGTTAGCATTCCCATTGACTCCCATTCATTTTGGCGTCACTTTGACAGCGAATAACTTTACATCTGAGGCGTTTAAAGACTCCGTTTGTCCATTATTTATTTCTAAAGATACACAACAATGTATAAAGGGCTCCATTACCTTCTATGTTACATTATGGCCCTGTATAAACAGTTTTTGTAAAAAATAGGCTAACGATTGCGTCATTACCACTCGACTCTCTGTCGCATTACCGTACAGACAGGAGAAGAAGCTCGCAGGCAATTAACTTAATACGGCGTACTGGCGTTACATTTTAAAATACTATACAAAATAATTAATCAGAATACTTACTCCTGCTCACTCACGCCAAAGAACTCCCCGCTCAAGCTCGCCGTCTCTGCAAGATTAACGAAGGCAGTTTGCACGCACAGCTACTAGAAGATTTACATCTGTCAGACAGGTTGCTGACATCCTCAAGCTTCGTTTGAGTCTGCGCGTCAGAAACGGAAGTGTTAAAAAACGATAAAAATGGGCTTCACTTGTCTCAATTGAGTTCCAATGGGGTCGCTGTGTCCATTTCTTTTACTGTCTATGGTACTCAGTCTGATACAGCATCACAGCTTTCTGTTTGCCACCGGTCTGGAACATAGACAGTAAAAGAAATGGACACAGCGACCCCATTGGAACTCAGTTGAGACAAGTGAAGCCCATTTTTAACGTTTTTTTAGCACTTCCGTTTCTGATGCGCAGACTCAAACGAAGCTTGATGACGTCAGCAACCTGTCTGACAGATGTAAATCTTCTAGTGGCTTTGCGTGCAAACTGCCATCGTTAATCTTGCAGAGATGGCGAGCTTGAGCGGGGAGTTCTTTGTCGTGAGTGAGCAAGAGTAAGTATTCTGATTATTTATTTTGTATAGTATTTTAAAATGTAACGCCAGTACGCCATATTAAGTTAATTGCCTGCGAGCTTCTCCTCCTGTCTGTACGGTAATGCGACAGAGAGACGAGTGGTTATGACCCAATCGTTAGCCTATTTTTAACAAAAACTGTTTATACGGGGCCATAATGTAACATAGAAGGTAATGGAGCCCTTTATACATTGTCGTGTGTCTTTAGAAATAAATAATGGACAAACGGAGTCTTTAAACGCCTCAGATGTAAAGTTATTCGCTGTCAAAGTGACGCCAAAATGAATGGGAGTCAATGGGAATGCTAACGCAAGTGAAGTTCTGCTAAAAGATGGCAGCCCCCACCCGACTTCAACTTCCGGTCGAGTTCCTTGCCCCCTGGTCTGGAAACAGCCGGGTCAATCAACGAACAGAGGGCGGGCCGAGAGCCGTGACGTAGATGCTTAGCGCCGAGTTTTACATTGTAGGTTAGAGAAATCAAAAACCGAAATGACCGCGGAAATGGGAAACGAGACACCGGATGCAATTCGCTCTGTTATGGAGAACATTCAACTCTTTTTCAAACTGCAAAAGTCGTTTACAGCCATGTTCACTCCGGTATTTCGCTCGCATCATCATGTGTTAACAACAGGTTTACAGTGGAAGTTCAGTCATAGATTTGAGTTCGATGCATGATGTCTGTGCTTCGACGCGGCTGTACAGGCGCATAACATACGTCATAACTAAACGTATCTGATTGGCTACGGGTAACCAATGATTTTAAACTTGAGACAAGCGCCCCCTAGCGAGAGAGAAAACACTTCTCTATTATGCCATTCCAGACTCTGTCTACGAAGCAAAGTGAAGTAGCAGAGTCTGGTATTACCAGGCTAATCGTGAAGCACCTTTAGTATTAATAGTATTTTTATTTTTCACCTTCTCTTTAAGGTAGTGTGTGGTCCTGGTGCTATAGGCTATTCACTGTGTGTCAGCAGGAGTAAATGATATCCACTGGTCTCCAGTGAGATGTCCAGCAAGAACTGCATGAGCAGATCCAGGTGTTTGTTTTCACTCTCAATGACTTTATCTACTGCACCTTTATTTATATTATATGCACTACATCTATTGGGTATACAAGTTCAATGTGCCAGCATGGTAAAAAGGCATCAATAAACTTAGATGAAGCTATAGGCTTTCCTCTGTTGAATTACAGATTCCTCCTTAAAAATGTCAATGCAAATGCCAGAATTCACTTCAGTGCCTCTCTCTGCCAGGTCCTCCTTATACTGACCCTCATGAGCTGTTTAAAAAAGTCCATTCAATAAGTTTCACAATTACCTGTTGGACTGCAGATGTTTCTGTAGATCTCTCTCTTTTCAAGCATTTGATTCTTCATGTTGATTTAAAATGGAATCTATATAAGTCAGAAATGTAAGTGATTTCTGAACTGATGTCTTCTTTCAGGAGCTTTTGAAGCACATCAGAAGAGTGGGATTTGGCATATGATGTGAATGATTGTTGCTCTTTTGATGCATTAGATGATTCTGCTGGGTTGACGCAAATCACTGATTCTGTTCCTGCAATATTCGTCATTCTGAGTCTTATTAAATCCCTTAATTTCTTTCAAATAATTGATGTATTTTGAAGGGATCTGATTTGCTTCTGGTCTGGAGGTGGTCTTTAAGAGAGCATGTGAGAAGCAACTTCTGTTTCATGAGGTTTGATATCAACACATCAAATGAAGAAGTCTAAGCCACATCAGACACTTTCTTGAGCATCTGAAATCATCAGTGTCATTCTGCTTTCATCCAGACCATCAAAGATAAATAATGTGTCCAGATCTTGAAGTTCAGGATGAAGGTCCAGCAGAAGTCTGTGGAGACTGTACTGATTATCTCAAGTTAATTTCTTGGAAGCACAGATATTTGATTGAGTCTTTCCCTTCACATCCTTGTTCAGGTGAAGCTTTAAAGATGCCATTGCAGAAGACAGCAGCATGGAGTGTTGTGTTTCATCTATTTCCTCCATTCTCCCTCTATGATGCAGAACTGTGTTGATCCTCTTCAGGAGAGTTTCATAATCTTTGGTTGCCTCAAATAAGCTGTCATACTTGTTTTTCATGCATCTTTTGTTTCAGTATATAATAAAATATTAATCAACACAATAGTTTTCAACATTGATAATAAATCAGCATGTTAGAATGATTTCTGAAGGATCATGTTACACCAAAGACTGAAATAATGGCTGATGAAAATTCAGGCGAAATAAATTATATTTGATTTAAAGTATATTCAAATACAAAACTATTATTTTATATTGTATTCATATTTCACAATATTACTTCTTTATGTATTTTTGATTAAATAAATGCAACATTGATGAACATGAGACAGCTTTAAAAAAACATTAAAAATCGTTCTGATCCCAAACTTTTCAACGTCTTTGTGTGTAGCTGTCTAAAAAGTATCACATCCAAAATAATGCCGTCGAAACATGCCATATTCTGACCACAAGATGTCGCATTTCAGACGTCTTGTACTAAAAGCACTTAATTAAAATCCGAATATTTCAGATGATCTCACAGTAATTTACAGTAGGTTACCCCATAAGCAGGCATTATCTTCAGATGTCAGCAAGGAATGTTAAATTATATAAAATTCTATAATAATTAATTATTTTTGTATAAAAAGGATTATTTCATTCACATGAAGATGGCAATGTTATTAATATAGGATTCATATTTTGGCTAAAAGCAATGGTTTAAAGTTAAAAATGTCTTGATAGATTTGTTGACTACAAACAGCTATCTTGTAGAGCTATTTGAGAGGTGATGTAATGCTAAATTACTCCAAACTTTTTTTTTTTTTTTTTTTTTTGAAGATGATGATGAAGAAGAAGAAGGAGAAGAAGAAGAAGAAGAAAGAATATAACCTTACACAATTTAACTTGTTCTAGTTAATTTTTATTTCCATTGTTTGTATATAAACCCACATCTCTGTGATTTATAACACACTTTTGATTTAGAAACTCTCACTCTTTTACTGCTCTTGCAAAGATTTACTTGGCTATTGTAATTATTTTATATAATGCAGCCACTAAAAACTGACAAAAAATATTGTCACAGTAATTATTTCTTCTTCTTTTTGCCTTTTTTGCCACCTTTAGACTTGGATTTATCTTTCTTAGGAGAACCCAATCCTTTACGTACAAGAGTCCCTCGCCACCAGGCCTGGATCTGAAAAGAGACACACGAAATAAAAGAGAAACAAGTACATCAAGGATTAATTATAGTCATTTTTTTTTCTCCCTCATTTTGCAAATGTATTGATTATTCTGGTTATTTATAGGGGCCAAGCACCAGAATTGTGTATAGGCAACTATATATATTTTGAAATACTTTATACCTTTTATTTTTATGATTTAGGTACACAATTTTTAATTATTATTATTATACATTTTTATTATTAAATGTGTAAATACTGCTGGTTTCAACAATTTAACATGTTGACATGAAATTTACTATGTGTCAACGGGATTGGATTAAATGTTACAACTAAAAAAAAAATGGCACAACACACAGCATGAAGAATTTAAATTGTAATGTCAATAAATTTAATTTATTAAGTAAAGATATTCAGAAGTATTACAGAAGGAATAGCACTGAATTGCATTCTAAAAGCCTGCTCACACCAAGAAACAAAACTGTAATGATTATAATTATAAAATAGTTAGTTCTGGTCCATTAAACCAGTTGGTCTGTGATTTGTTTATTATAAAGCACATATATAACCATTTTCCCTATTTTTGTATTACTGTGCATCATTCTTAATAACCAGGCTTAGCAACATAAACAATCTATATACTGTCAAAGATACATAACGTGACCATGTATTATGTATTTCAGCAAAAAAAGTTTTATTAAAACGGTTTATTAATTATTTAATGAAGAATGAGTGACCCCTGCTAATGTTATGTCTGTGTCATCCACCTTTAAAGGGGTCAGGAAATGAGAATCAAAATTCCCTTAATATTTTGATATATAAGAGGTCAATGTGCAATGAAATCATACTGTAAGTTTCAGAACTCAAAACTCAAAATGACAGGTTGTGAAATGTGACACTTTATGACGTAATTGACCTATCAGTAAGGCCCTCCCCTTGAACACATATAAGCCAATAGCAGTCGAGTATCAGTTGCATGAGTAGCAGAACTCTGACATCCTTAGGTTTCAGCACCATAGAAAAACACTGGGAGATCCAAAGCTTGCATCGGTTTAATGGTGTTTATGCTACGAAAATGGAAAAAAACGATATGCCTAGGGTAATTCCTGGTATCGTAAAAGGATGGGCAATTTATTTTATCCCATTTCCTAAATCCAACCAAAACAGAGCAAAATGTCTCTAAGCATTCAACCCTAATCAAAATGGTTATCAGATTCTCTTTAAGTTACACTTTTCATCAGCTCAAGCAGAACGTTAATGGCATCTTGTGCTTCAGCAAGGTATCTCTGGCTAAAACTAGCCAACGTTAACGTTAAAAGTTACTGAGTCCATGCTAACATACAAACCTAAATAGCGAACAGCTCTCACGTTGTGTACCGTGCAGTGAAAGTCAAAAACACATAAACGAAGGTCCATATGAGAGTGCCTCTCCATATTTATCTGGTTAAATGTAAATAATTAAATTTTACACTGCCGTATATGAACGGTGTTGATCCGGGATGTTGTCATTGTGATAATGATGACCTTATTAATGTTCCCGTTTGCACTGTGATCTCAATTTTTATATATTTATTTTAATGTCTTTTATATATATCTCCATGGCATATTTAAGTCCCACTTGAAGGTCTATCTGTTTCTCAAATATAACAAAAACACCTCGGAAGAAGGTTTCACTGACAGCTGTGTTACCCTTAGTAACTAAGGATAACACAGGAGCGGGGCTTAGCGATAGGTCAATTGTGTGGCTAAACACCGCCTCCACAGAAGATCAATGCCTTCCACTACTTTGCTGCCTGTTAAGCAAGGCCCACTAATTTGCACACATAGTAGTTAAATGACAAGAGCAGAAAACACAGACGTATGCAGAAAGCAAACAATAAACTTTAAACTTTATTTTTAATTAAGTTCCAGAACTTTGATCCCTTGTTTACTTTATTTGACTGTGAATTCGTTTACAAACAAGGCACAATTTGATGCAGGGTTTTCAGAAAGATTAAAAAAAAAAAAAAACACAAGTATAAGTAACTGTTTTCATTAAGTGGTCATCATTTTTCTGTCTGTTATTACAGATAATTTTGTGTGAACTGAGTACAAATGTGTTTTTTTACATAAATCACAGCAGGGTCCATCTGTGAAGGATGTAGGCTGTCACACATACACAACTGTAAGCCAATCATAGCAGTCAGATTACTTCTGAATATACAATCCACCATGCCAAAATTATTATATTTTTTTTTTTATTTGTATTTATTTATTTTTTATTTTTTTGTACAAATCTTGGTAACATAATAAGTTGACCTCAGAGAAGAGTATAAAATAATACAAAAAAGGCAGTTCATGACCCCTTTAATCGTTTTTTTTTTTTTTTTTTTTTTTTTTTTTAGCTGATGAACAATAAAAACAATTACAGCCAAACAAAATTGCTGCAATAACGTAAATGGAACATAGCTGAAGGGTACACTGGCAATAAACATGTTATTGCCTGTTGGGCTGAATCCCAATATGATTATCATTATAGTTAGTGGTATCATATTTTGTCGTTAATGTAAACAGGCCTAATTGAAAGCATGTATTATGCCTATTTATTTCCAGATGTGTGAAATACAATTTTCTGTTCAAAGAAAAATATTTTATAATATAAAATAATGAATTTTTGAAATTTATTTTATTCAGTTGTTTCTTCATAAATTTCAGAACCCATTATTTCTATTTACTACATCAATTCAAGATATAGCTTCAAGCTGTAATTAAGGGGCCAAGCACAAAGAAGGCAAGATAAGTTATGTCAGCATGGCTGGGAACATTAGACCCGCTGCCTCAATGAGCAATTAAACAATCTAACAAGGCCAGTCACATGACAAGGACAAAACTGTTTATAAGCTAAAAGTTTTTTTTTTTTTTTAAGATTTCATTATCTTTTGTTAATGGCTTCATATTAATGTTTTATCACTTTTGATCAATAAGTGGCACTGATCAAAATGATGTGGTGCAGTCAGTGTGAGGTGACAATAACTATGTTTCCATCCAAAAAATTGAATTAAACTTATGCGTAAAACTGCAATATTGTATAAAACATTTGCAAATGAAGCAGTTTCCATCCAACGAGTCAAGGGAACAAAATCATCACTTCCTGGTAAACTGGCACAAAATATCACTAAGAAAACTAGGAGAAGCCACTGAATGTAACAATTTTCATATATGATAAATGATGAAACACAATAAATGTGGTCATTGTTTTCAGAGGTGGATGCTGCCGTTTAGGAATGTAGTCATGTAAGACAATTATACAGAAATAATTTGACAACAGACTTTGCTTATATAGATGCTGTAAACGAGTTTGGTCTGCTGGTTAGTCAAGTTATCCCATCTCACAGTGCAAAGTCACATGACTTTTTTGATGCAATATAAATGTGCATTAAAAAGGTGGATGGAAACCTAATTGCACACATAACATTTGGTGTCAAAGATATATCCTCAGATGCAGTTTGGCATCATTACAGCATTTCATTGATGCGTCAAACGATAACCCTTTTGTATAGCAACACAAAATCCCCAAATTTTTGTTGGCATATTCTGAAGATGATCTGAGTCAGACTTGGTGAAAATTGGACAAATGATGTAGGAGTTCAAAAAGTCTTTTAACAAATAAAAATGGCTGACAGGAAGTTCGGCAGACTATGGCAAAAATTGTATGTATGTTCTCAGGATGACCCAAAGAATATCATTACAATAATCTAATATAATCAAAAGTTATCAGCATTTTGGAAATTTCATTATTAATGGTTTATGGCTTCATATGAATGGTTTATCACCTTTGACAAATAGGTAGTGCTGTTACCAAATTGATGTGATGTGGTCAGTGTAGGTTTGCAATGGCACATACAATGTTTGCAGTCAATATGTCAAAGGTACAGAGATACAGCCTCAGATGCATTTTGGCATCATTCCAGTAAATTTATGGAGGTGTTAAACAATAACCGTTTTGTATATCGACATGCCAGCATGGTCTAAAGATGATCTGAATCAAATTTGGTGAAAATATGGGAGAAGTTTTAGCATAAATCAAAATGGCAAACAGGAAGTTCGTCTGACTATGGCAAAATTGGTATCTATATTTTTTATTTATTTAATTACAATAGGCTAATATACTCAAAAGATATTAGCATTTTGGGAAACTTAATTATAATAACATTTGACCACAAGGTCAGATATAGCATCATGACTTCAAACTTATGACGAACCCTCCACAGCATCAAAACGACAGAAGATGAACAGTACATAAAATACGGATTCACGTGCATCACAATTAATAACGAACTACTTCCACAGTGTGTTGCAAGTTCAGAGGTGCTTGCAAATAGAGTTGCAAATAGGTGGAACATTTCCAGTAAATGTAGGAGATATTACAGAAAACTGGAAACTTTCCAGGAATTATTTTTTTATTTTTTTATTCCAGGGATTTTTAGAAAATTTTCACCTCTTTGCAACCCTTCTTGCAAATGACACATGTGAAACTGATACGTCACTTACAAACCAAACATCCACTGTTAAAAGATAAACTGTTTGACTTTTTTTGCCCTAAAGAATCAAGCATTAACAAGTCAAAAACAAACTATGACGAGCCAAACCACTCTGCCAGTAAAAGCATTTACTGCTTCATATGAGGTGTTGCATTTAGTTGCCAAGGCCAAACAATCTAATACAACTGCAGAGAACCTCATTCGTCCAGCAGCAATGACCATCTGTAGAACTGTTTGGAGATAAGTGACACTGAAAAAATTCCACAATCAGACAACACCATAAGCCAGAGTATTACTGAAATGGCAACCAACGTCAAATGTAAAATGCTAATTGAGAAAATAAGGAATGTGACTTTTTCATTGAAGTTAGTTAAATCAACAGACATCTCAACTCCTCCCAACTACTTGCATTGTCAGCTACCGTCATGAGAGAAAATTGCTTGTTTTGCTCAACACTGAAAAACACATGAACTGAATTTTTTTTTTTTACTCAGTGGTGAACTGAATGTACTTGGTCTTTGTGGGGATAACTGTTTCAGTGTGTGCATAGATGGGGTGGGATCGATGTTAAGGAAAAATAAAGGACTGCTTTGGTTCTTGGAATAGCTCCGCACATTTGTTTCATTCACTGTATGATTCACAGAGAGGCCCTTTCAGCAAAAACTCTTCCTGCAGAGTTGAACGCAGTGCTTAAAACAGCAACACAAACTGTACATTTCATAAAGACTCAACCCAGAAAATCAAGACCGTCTGGCCTGTTAAGCTAAGAAATGGGTTCAGAATATGAATAGTTTGGAAATTAGGAAAGAGTGAATACTTTTCCAGTTCCAGATCGAGTCGGTAAGTAACTCTTTTGTTAACTTCATTTAACAATGGATTTGTTTACAAGGTTTTTGATATGACTCCTTTTATACTCTCCATTTGACTAAGTCTATCTCACATTTCACTGCTGGTTATACTCACATTTCACTGCTGGTTATATATGCTATACATAATTTTGTATGTGACGAATAAAAAATCTTGAATCTTGAATCATCAAATCAGCAGGATGCCCTTTTGTGAACTTTACATCATACTTTAAGTATGCTACTATGTCCCTATTTAGGTTTTTTATTTGTATATATTTTGTAAGATGAATATCTGAACAAACAAAACATCCAAAGAAAGAACAGGGTCTGCTTTTAAACAAAAACATTTTATTCTAGCATCATGGATTCTTTTTTTTTTTTTTTTTTTAACACATTAACGTGGGTAAGATCCATTAAAAATAAAGAGATAACATTTTGAACAAAAAGCTAAAAAAAGAATTGGATTCAGAATAATCAAAACGATCAACACCCCAAAGCTTGACTGTTATTATTGCCTCTTTATCAGTCAAAATGTTACAGTTTTGTATGCTATTTATATCAGATGATCCTGTTACATGTGTTAGAAGCTGTTCTTTCTTCTTCTTCACTTTATTTTTTATTTTTTGTGAAATTCTGTGCAGAAGATGTGTACTAGCGCCCTCTATCATACAGCAATGATTTTAGTTTAAAAGAAGTATACTAATAGTGCACTTGTATAAACTTCTTTTTCGTAAGGATAGAACGAGTTTCAGAACTTTCCCACAAGCAGTTCTATGGGCTGCCATAGACTCAAGAGCAGAAAAAGAAGCAGAATAAACAGAAGAATAATAATACTATGAACGCACCATTCCGTGGATGGCTGCTAATTAAACTCAACTTCGGGACCACATTTATATTCTCAATTAAATTCTGAAGTGTACACATGCAAGTTGATCAAAACTGACTGTTTTTTTTACAAAGAATTTAATAATGACTGCAGTTCTTTTGCATACATGGTTCAGTTGCATAAAGCCCTGAAATACCAATTTGCATCATATATACTATTCAAAAGTAAATATATAATAAAATGATATACCTTCTCATAGTCATTTTCCTTTGACCTACTTTTTCTAGAATCTACTGTATGAAGCTACATTTTACCTTAGTTGCTGCATCTCTCTCCTTCTGCTCCTTCTCTAGCTGTGCACGCAAGTGTTCCTTCTCTGTTCTGTCCTCAATGATAACTTCTTGCATGTCTCTGCACTGAGGTACAAAAAGGTATTTTATTATCAGGAGACAGTAAATTTGTAGCGCTGATGTGTTTTAAATAAAAACCTTCTTGGACAGCTCCTGAATTCGTGCCTGGCTGACGTTTCTTTTATTCTGTAGAGCAGTGATCTCTTGCTCCTTCTTCTCCATGTCTTTTTCATACCGCTGGATCCAAAACTGTAACTTCTCCTGTAAGTTCTTTTAGGGACAAAAAGTTCAGTGACAGCAATGCATTCCAAAGGATTTGGATGACTTGCAAACAGTTCTCCCTTCATGTACCTGAAACTTTATATATATATATATATATATATATATATATACTAGGAACTTTAACAAGCCTAACCACCAAGAATTTGCAAAGTCATTAGTAAAGTTTTACTGAAAGCAGCATGGAAATTCTGTTGAGACTTCAGAATTCCAGAAAGCATGCTCAAATGCATTCTAAGCCACACTGTGGTTGCAAGTTCTGTTGTTACATACATGAAACCTTAATTGTTTTCAAAATCACATACTATCTGGTAACATTTGGTTTCAAACTTATTTTTATCAGATCAATGTTTACTACTACTAGCATATGCAGCACGGTGATATGGAGAGACACAGACACCGTTGACAAAGGAATTATTGAATAAAGTCATTATTTTTGTTTTCTTCGCTTACAAAAATTCTGTCCATCGCTTCATATAACCCAGATTGAACGTCTGATGGCAGATGGAGTATTCTGACGACGACTTTTCATACCTTTTATGGACACTGTTATTTACTTGGTAGTCTATGGGACAGTCTCAAGTCCCAGTTTTTAGTCCGAAATATCTTAAATTGTGATCCGAAGATGAACAGAGCTTTTACAGGTTTGGAATGACATGGGGGTAAGTGATTAATGACAAAATGTTCTTTTTTGGGGGTGGAGTAACCATTTAACTACAATAATCTCACATTCATTGCGATCTTGAATCTGTTCATTGGCTGATTGGCAGAAATATTGCCATCGATGGCAGTTCTGTATTGTTGAACCAACGGTCATGTTACTACAGTTTCAGGAAACAGCTGTGACTAGCTACTTTGTGAGTTTTATTGTTGTTTGGAATATCTTTCCTTGTAAATTAAAGCAGTATGGGAAAGTGTCACGGTTTGCGCTGCCGGAAGGAACACGGAGCCGAGGATAAACGAAATAAGGTTTTATTATCCAACATAGGAGTTATCCAAACATGGATCACGGAGGAAGACACACGTAAGTAGCTCGTGAGTATCAAGTGAGGAGACCCGACAAAACAGAACTGAAAGGACAAGGCTTATGTACAAAAGGATAATTGGGGAAACACAGGTGGATGGCATGACTAAATTAACAGGGACATGGAACACATGAGGAATAGAATAGACACACCTGGGAACTAATCAAACCAAACACGGAAAGACACAAACTGGGTCACGGGCAAAAACACACTAAATGAGTCCAGGTGTGACAGAAAGTAAGTTCATTATAATCATTAAAATTAGGGTTAAATATTTAAATACAGAATAAATTAGAAACACATTTCAATAGGTACTTCTTAAAAGTTTTTGAGAAAGCCCATAGGTTGTCATTTGGTGTTTACCTAGGTATTAGCCTCACTAACAGTGGTATCTAATCCTGCTCCTGGTGGGCCAATATCCAGCAAATTTCAGTTCCAGCCTGCCCCAATACACTTTCCTGAAAGTCTGTTGTGTTAAGTTATTTAACTAAATTAATTTTTATTTTTTTATCTGAAGGCAAAACATATCTTGGCTGCAGCTTCATAAAGTGTTGTTGAAGGCTGTCTGAATTTGTAAGATCATTAGAGAGCAGTAGTTATTTTGCATCCTTCTTTCAGCATATTTAGAAGCCTCAGAGGTACTGGATTAAGCAGGACACAGCCTCGATACAATGCAACCTTCCAATTGAGAAGCACCTAGTAATCATGAAGACCTTGATTAGTTCATTCAGAGTTGGAGCTGAACTGTGCAGAGCACCATGGGTCTCCAGAAGCAGGATTGGATGTTCATGCTCTACACACCAACTAGGGTACATTGAGTTCTCACGGTACACAACCCTGTTTAGAACAAATCTAGTTTGCTTTACAAAGCTTTATTAATTAAACTTAATAAAATAAAGTTGTACTCACTGCATGCTGTCTTTTAAGGAAAGTCTCCAACTCATTGTGAACATTCTTTTCCTCTTCAGTTCTCTCTTGCAGGATCTGAGTTTGCATATTAAATTGTGTATGTATTTTGGTATGTTAGAATTATTGTAATTACTATAATTATGGCTTATTAAACTGAGCAGCGTTCTTCAGAAAAATCTTTAAGGTCCTGCGGATTCTTCAGTTTTCCAGCATCTTTGCATATTTTAACCCTTTCCAACAATGACTTTATGATCTTGAGATACATCTTATCACACTGAGGACATTTGAGGGACTCAAACACAACTATTTAAAAAGGTTCAAACATTCACTGATGCTCCAGAAGGAAACAAGATGCATTAAGAGCTGGGGGGTGAAAACTTTTGAACACAATGAAGATGGCCAAATTTGTCTTATTTTGTTGAAATGTAATTTTTTTCCATTTAGTTCTGCCCTTCGTAAGCAACAGAAGATACTTGTATATTTCCCGGTACACAAATTAAGTAAAATTTACCTTGATCTTCAAATTCCAAAAGTTTTCACACCCCAGCTCTTAATGCATCTTGTTTCCTTCTGGAGCATCAGTGAATGTTTGAATCTTTTTAAATAGTTGTGTTTGAGTCCCTCAAATGTCCTCACTGTGATAAGATGTATCTCAAAATCATAAAGTCACTGCTGGAAAGGGTCACTGCTCTCTTATTTTTTTAAATTTACTCATATTTTCACAGATTCTGCAAGGGGTGCCCAAACTTTCGATCCCCACTGTATATATAGCTATAGTGTTCTACTTCTATGTAGTTTCAAGGGCTCAACATGATGCAGCTACATAGATACACACCCCGACTTCATCCTCCAGTTCCTTCTCTTTCTGACTGTTGACTTTCAGTCCCTGGCAGACCAGCTGTTCAGCACAGCTATTCACGAATTTCCCTTGTCGGTTTGACCGCACTCTTATGTCCTGTACCTGGTCTCTCAGGTAGGCCACCAACTCTTCAAGCCTCTGAGAAGAAAACAGTCTTTTCAGCAAGACTGCATAAACAACATGCATATATGTCTCAAATTTTTGACCAAAGTCCGTAGGTGAAGACAATGCAATACTTTTTTTTCAATCAACTTTGAAACAATTGTCATATTGTTCAAACATTGCTATATTATGTAAATGGTGTTCAAGTCAAATTAAATATTAATTAATAAAAAGTTTGTATGGAAAAAAAATAGGAGATTACCACACACTCCTCTGTTTTTTGCTTGTGAATGTCAAGTAACTCTTTCTGCAGTGCTTTAATCCTGAGTCGACCCTCTTCCTCCCTACAATTTACAATGTGGTGCATATTTATTGTTTTAGGTTATATACTGTATTATAATCATGTGATATGTTGGGGTGAATGATTGGTCACTTCATGTTAAGACCTGTTTATTATGTCCAGAAGCTGGGCTTTCTTCTTTCGCTGCTCTTCTACTGCCGAAAAGAGACTCTGAAAAGAGTTCTTCTCCTGCAGGTCAACCATTAGCCCATTTATCACATCTGACACAAATTGCCTATATTGGATCATAGATTACATTAAAATGGATTATGAAACATTATAAAAATACAATAAAATGTGAGCTCAAACTCAAAATGTATGCAGAATGACATTAAATAAAAAAACAATAGCCAAATGTGTTAATTACATATAGTGTCGCAACAGTATATGAGAGTGATGTGTACTCACCTGTCTTTCTGCACTTTGGCCAGGTTGTCAGGAGTAAATAGCCTCTCCTGAATACTAAGTTGTTTTTGGGATTGGTGTAATTCTCCTGTGAAATCAGAAAAACTGCTCCCAGCCATCAGTCGAGCTGTTTTCAGATGCAGTTCGGTCCTTTGCTTCTAAATAAAGAGAGTGATATAGAATGTAGTAAAAACAAGATAAAACACAAGAAGGATGACATGTTTATCATGAGACTATTGTTATTGTTGACTATTTATTGCAATTGTTTTAAAATGACAGAGACATAGAAACATCATTTGTAATTACTCCGTTTGGAGGATGGTCTTAAAGTAGGAACGAAATTACACCTTATGCAGCTGTAGCAAACAGTTTTTGCCCTGTGTTCTCCCCATCCATTCACTATTATGTCCATAGTCTGTTCAGGTTTAATGAGTGGAATGGTCTCTACACACGTGCATTGTTTTTGTTTTGTTGATCAAAAAATTAAAAATTTGTTTTGTTTGATGACCTAAAATAGGCCATTCACTGAAGGTGCGCCTTATAATCTGGTGCGCCTGTAAGGTCCAGGCACTCGGCCCAAGGAAGGTATCCGGTGCTGGATGAAGGCTTCCTGCGTGTTCTGTCTTTCAGCGCGTAAAGTTATTCAGTTTAGGTTAAGCTCAAATCTGACTCCATTTTATTATTTAATCTGACTCCATTTTCTTATCTAATCTGACTCCATTTTAGTATGACCTCGAATTTAGGTTGAAAGGCAAATTGGTTGTTTGTTGGTCTCTAATTATTATTGTTATTCTTCTGAGATTTGATTATTCTAATTTAACTCTTTACTTTATTTTACTCGTTCATTAGGAATCTATGTCGCTCAGGGTGCCCCACGACGGCCGTTCTTCTACGTGTGCCCCACGATCACAAACTCGCCAGTCTCAACAGTAGTCAGAGGTTTATGTCTAATCCATTTAGTCCCCCTCAGCTACCCATGTACAACTTAGTTAAAGCTCAAAACAATAATCAGCGCTTCTGCTAGCACTATCTGTCTAGCTCCCCCGACAGTCTTATAACTTCGTACAACTTAATTAAAGCTGAGACAATGACCAGCGGTTATGACCAGTACTGTTACTAGCCCCCCATAGTTAATGCAACTGAGTACAACTTAACTAAAGTCAAGCGGTTTAGCCAGAAATCTAAAACCTCACCTGATGCGCCCCATGCTCCATCTAGTCTGAGTTTTAGTATGCACTTAACCCTGGACGCAGATTTGTGGAAACATAGCCTTCACTTAATCTCCTTGAGAAAATAGTTTCAGAGTCAGTCAGAGTAAATCAAATGTAACAATTTATTATCAGTCAGGTAAGGATTATGCCAATTACATAGCCAATTCATAGATATCAAATCAATACTAGACACCAAATTCTCAAAGATGAATCTAATAGTAAAAGATGCATACCTGACTCTTAGAAAAATACATAGTATGAAGTGTGTGGACACACTTCATGCTATGGGCTCATTCCAGCTACAGAAGGCCCTGATCCTTTTGCTGCAATCGTTTAAATACCTCACACAAACATCCCCCGAGATGAAGACAGAAACTAACAATTGGAATTTGCATTAGGTCAGGTCCCAGACCAGGGTAGTTTACACCTCAATGGGAACAGAAGGTAATTTACATGGAGGACCCTAGGAAGGGGCACTCCCTCCCATTACAGATATACAGAATATCTCTTAATTCTTAGGAAATGAATTATCTTTTAATCTACTTTTGTAAGACAGACACCATTGTACCAGTTGCACTGAGACAATTCAAATGACACCAAACATGACTGTAAATATCACTTGCAGTAATATATACCATTATATTCTACTATTGACCATTCTGAGTGAGCTATGTGAAGGGAAGGAATGGAATGAGTAGGAACTGTTGCATATGTGAGAGAGGCGTTTCCTGCATTTTCTCTCAGTGAGATGTGAGAACAGATGTCTGTATGTTAATGCACTGTGTGTCCTTAGTATATCTCAGAAGATCAAAGTGTCTGAAGTTTCTGTAATTCTTACAGCCTTATAGTGCGGAAAATACGGTAATAAATGAATGCTGTCCCTTTAAGATAGAAGCCATGCATATAATACTAACACACACACACAAAAGTTTTCACCCATCTGTTTACATCCAACTACATTTACGTGAGATACTCTACAGGTAGACATCTTAACTGCTTTGTATGTATTTGAGCACTGAGAAATGATCGCACTCTGTATATGAGAACTGAAGAAGTGGAGCGTGCACAAGAGAACATTTCTATCAGTGCGATTCCGCTTCATCATGCCTGGAGCTGATCCTTGCTGGTCACTGAGGAAATTCATCAACTTTGCATTGTGGATCACCGGATCAATTTTCACCGTGGGTGAAGCGGACTCCAGCCCGGGGTCGTCACATGTGGTTGAGGCAAGCCCAATGGACACTCCTTCGTAGAATCTGCTGGCTGAGCCGTTCTCAAGCCCGCTTGCCTCTGCTCACACAAGCTGGCCTCCGCTCATTCTAGGCCGCAGCTCACTCTAGGGCTCTAGGGGCGTAAAATTTCTGTCATATGCTTGAGGTATTCAGCCAATCACAACGCACTGGATAGCTGGCCAATCAGATCACACATCGCTTTTCAGACCGATGAGCCTTGTAAAAATCTACCCATTTCAGAAGGCGGGGCATAGAGGAGAAACAATAATGTACAGTAGGCCTTTGTGGAAAATAGTGTATTTTTTTTTTTTTTTACCTTAAACTGCATAGACCCATTTCATTTCACCAAATACACTAAATAATGTTCTTTTTAGCAGCATCATGTGACCCCTTTATCACTTGTACCAGCAGTTCAAGAAAATATCTCCTCCAGCCATGGACATCCCAAAGATTGTAAAGGCTGCTCCAGACTTTGAGCTCCCAGTAATGTATGCTCAGTGCCCCAGATACTCCTGTCATGCCTGTCTCAGTGCTTTCTGTGTAGGTTGCTCCAGTTCCAGAGATATTGGCTGCCCTGCTACGAGTGCTCCCTAAAGTTTCTGTGGACACCCCAAAACTTCTTGCAATGGCTGCTCTGGTCTATGTGCTATCCACCATGTCATGTCCACCCAGCACCAAAATTTATTTAATTGCACCACCAGGTTCCCGCTAATGAGATTTACTGCTACTTCCTGCTACTGATTAAGATTCCTGTAATGGCTGCCCTAATGGTTTCTGTCTGAACCCCCTGCTACAAGAGCTACCAAAAAGGTTCCCATAAATGCTTCCTCAGAATTAGAGTAGACAATGCAGCCTCAAAGTAACGTTGAGTTATCTTGTTGACTGTTTATGTTATATGTGTCACGGTTCATGAATTCACCGTCTCCTGCTGGGTTCATGTTACGTCATGTTGATTGTTTCATGTGGGTGTTACCGCTGATCATCTGATCAAGAGAAGGCTCGCTGAGCTACGTCAGCACGAGAGATCCGTTTATCTCCTGCCGAACGAAATTATGATATTGGTAACCGAGAATTGTTAGCAGTCAAGATGGCATTGGAGGAATGGCGCCACTGGTTAGAAGGATCGGGGGTTCCTTTTATTGTATGGACAGACCACAAGAATTTAGAATACATTGGCACTGCCAAAAGGTCGAACTCCAGGCAGGCTCAGTGGGCACTTTTTTTCGGACGTTTTGACTTTACTATCTCGTAATGCCCGGGTTCCAAAAATATTAAACCCGATTCTTTGTCAAGTATTTTTGACCGTTGCAAACGCCCATCCACTCCCTAGTGTATTTTTCCTGAGACATTAGTGGTCTCCACACTCACATGGGAATCGAAGGTCAAGACAGCCTTAGAAGGGGTAACGGCTCCGCCCGGGTGCCCACCGAATTGCTTATTTGTGCCAGAGAGATTACGGTCCAACGTTATAGAGTGGGGACATTGCTCTAATGTGGCTTTAGTACGGAGTTAACCGTACTAAATTTTTGGTCAAGCAACGATTCTGGTGGCCACTTATGACTCACAACATTCACAGTTTTGTTTTGGCTTGCTCAGTTTGTGCCACTGGTAAGACTTCCAATCGACTCCCTGATGGGTTACTTCAACCGCTGTTGGTCCCTTCGAGACCCTGGTCCCACATCACTCTAGATTTTTACCGCCCTCCCAGGTCAACATGGTAGTTTTGACCGTGGTGGACCGGTTCTCGAAGGCTGCCCACTTTATTCCCTTGCCCAAATTACCCTGAGCCAAGGAGACAGCGTTAACCATTGTAGATCACGTCTTTCGTTTACATGGCCTCCCGATAGATGTGGTTTCCGACAGGGGACCCCAATTTGTGTCCAAATTTTGGCGATAATTCTGTAGATTACTGGGAGCGACTGTAAGTCTGTCCTCAGGGTTTCATCCCCAGAGCAATGGTCAAACCGAGAGAGCCAACCAAGATTTGGAAAGGGTGTTGCGATGTTTGGTTTCCAAGAATCCTTCCTCCTGGAGCCAACAATTGTCTATGGTGGAGTACGCCCACAATACCTTACCAATATCAGCTACGGGCCTATGTCCATTTGAGTGTAGTGTAGGTTACCAGCCACCTATTTTTCCCAGTCTGGAATCCGAAGTCGCGGTCCCCTCTATTCACGCCTTCATCCAGAGGTGTCACTGCACTTGGACTAGAGCCCGCGAGACTCTACTCCAAGTGGGGGCGTGCACTAAGGCTAAAGCCGATCACCACCGGTCTAGGCCTCCCGTATACGTTGTGGGTCAAAAAGTGTGGCTTTCTACTAAGAATATTCCTCTCCACTCCGTATCTAATAAATTGGCTCCCAAATTTATTGGCCCGTTTACTGTCACCAAGATCATTAGCCCAGTGGCAGTCCGCCTCAAACTCCCTCCTGCGTACAGGAGAATTCATCCCGCCTTTCATGTGTCTAAAATAAAGCCCATATTTCCTTCTCCTATTAATCCGCCTACCCGGTCCCGGTTTTGCACTGGGACATGAGCGAGCACTGACCAAAACAGTCTCGAGATATACAAGACTGAACAAGATTCACCGGCATTATGTCAAGAGATAAGGCAGTCTTAAATCCATAGGCTGTATAAAAAAATGTATGTAGTATGTAGTTGATATCACCCATAGGTTTCCGAAGAGCGTTTTTGTAGCCAAAAGTGGGCGGAGAGCAGTGCGTCACTCCCAGATAAATTGTAAAGAGTGACACAATGGAGATGGGTATAAACGGAGGTCGGAGCCAGCTCCAAATGGGTGGGACTTCAGCTCCAAGTGGGCTGTACAAACCTCCAGAGTCTTTTGATTGGTTTATTTAATGTCATGGGGTTAATGCACGCTGTGAATCCCCACCCACCCACCAAAAAAAAAAAAAGACGACGTCAACTTCCCAAGGCTTTTCAGCATCAAGAAAGAGGAATTTGAATGGGGTAAGTTTAGAGTTGTAAAACGTATTACAAGTTGTGAAAAAGTGCAGTATCTTGGCGGTTGATGTTTTAGTCTTGACGTAGTTAAATCATGATTACAAGCTCATTGCATTCCAGTTTGAAAATGGGAGGACATTCATGTGCAGTTTTTACCTTCAAAACTCATATATACGATTATTCCGAGAGCACGTTAAAACAGCATTAGCAGCACAGATAAATTACATCTTTATTGTGTCTGTTACCCTTTTGTGCTAAATATTTCTGCAATACATATTTAGGATTTACGCTGCAGATTATGGACACTGAAGACCATAAGCATATTGAGACTAACGTTACGTAAAATATGTAGTCCTATGTATTATAACTGCACTGATATTTAAGCTATCAATAACTATTAATAGATTTAGTACAGTGTTCCATAAGAATGAGTCTTAGTTAAAACTCCTAACTGATTATGCTTGACTTTAACAAAGCTGGTCATTGTTTCAAAACCTGCTGTTATATTTTTAAAATGTTATCTATTTTTAAGTGTAACGTTAATTCAAATAATCTAATGCAATTGAAACATTTGGTTTAATTACCAAATTCATGTTTCAATAACAGTGGATGATATATGAAGATAACTGCAGTGTTCACTACCATGCATTACATATCAACAGTAGCCTATAAGGTGTAAAATTAATTTTGTCATTGTAGTAAACACCAACAAACAAAAATATTATGTGTAAACTTTGTGTTACAGAAAGTTCAAGTCTGGGTGGCCAGAAGTTAAATTTCAATGACCTGGTTACCGCCTCTCTCTGCAAACCCAAAGGATCACTTTCCTGATTTTTTTTGTTCTTTCAACCTTTTTTTTTTTGTTCTTTCATCAAGATGTGTAATTTATTGTGTCTGAAGAATTTTGACTAATGTGTGTGTGTGAGTGGGTCTTTGTGTGGATAAATTATGTTCATACTTTAAAGGTGGACATTTGCAACAGCGCTTGTCCTAAAATTGCTCCAGGGGTATGGTCAGAGACTGTCCTAAATGACAAATGTTGGAATGTAAATGACATTACATTCTGTGGACGTCTCACTGTACTTTCATTAATGTTATCATTGTACTTTAGTAAATGTTAACTTGTCAACAGTGAATTATTTTAGGATGTCATTGGACTGAATGTTTAGTGACTAATGACACTTCATTCCAGTAAAAATATAATCCATAGCCTTGGAGTGAAAGCAGCAGCAAAGTGTTCCAATGCTGATAAAAATCAAGAATGTTAAAACCTCAGGTTCCTTAAATATCTATTCTACCGGACAGTATGGGGTTGGACAGATTTTGTAATGGTTTTGAAGTCTGATGCTCACCAGGCCTATATTTATTTCAGCAATGCAGTAGAAACAGTCATATTGTAAATTGTAATAATATTTTACAATAACTCTTTTCTATTTTAGGCAGCAGTGGATCTACCCCAATCATCATTAATGGGACCCCAGTGGAGAGAGTAAGCAGCTATGCAAATGCCCTGCAAAGAGTAGCTGAGCGCATCTCCAGAACATCTCTCCCCTCTCTGCAAGAAATCCACAACAGGAGATGTAAATCTAGGGCTGTTCAGATCCTTAAAGACCCCAAACACTCTGGAAATCTGCAGACGCTTCTGCAGTCTGATGGCAAAAACAGAGAGGCTCAGGAGGAGTTTCTTCCCTCATGCTATCAGACTACTAAACATGGACATTAAACACACTGAACTTTATAGACTAGTTGTTTAGGGCTACCCAATAACTCTCTGCACTCTGCACTTTTTTTGACACAACCTAACTATGCAACTCCTCCTCACTGCACATTGTTTACATCTCTGCACATCATCTGTGTAGCAGTTTCTGTGTATCATCTCTACAAATCATCTGTGTAGTAGTTTAATAGTTTAATATTGTGTATATTTCATTATTTGTATTTAATTATCTCTCCCAAAAAAAAAAAACTTTTTATTTTTTTCCTGTTGTTTCATTAGTTGTATTTAAATTTTCTCTTATTTTTTGCACAGTCTAAAAAGAGTATGCCAGACCTGAATTTCACTGCTTTTGCATGTCATATAACAAATAAAATTAGAATTTTGAATGGTGTGGAGCATTACCTGTGATTGAGTTGGTGATAAAAAGGAGATGGAGAAAAGAGTGTCTTAAATTGGACTTTAGTACCATTAATATTTTCCTCTTAAGTCTTGGAATGTTTTTTTTTTATTATTATTAATTCTCGTATTACTATTTAGATTTTTTTCTTTTTTTAAATTAAATGTTTATTTGTCAAATTTACTTCCATGTGTGGCCTTTTGTAATGTTGTTTCACCTAGAGCCAAGGGGGTTGTAACAATCTAAACAATATAATTATCCCTCAGATTACAAACTTGCATTAAAGAAAAACATTAACATACAGTAAACATTTTATTGCTTTAAATTACTCATTCATTTTCTTGAAACTGATGTAATTATGAAATGAATATCATTTAATATACTTGAATGTTTGCAGTTGTCACAAAATTAAATAAGAACCTCTTGTTAATACAATTTAAACTACAATGAAAAACAATAAATCTGTTTTTCATCAGTATCGCTAATTTATGCCATCCTCATTTGCGCGCACCCCGGCAATGCACAATTTGAAATTTCCGCGTAAACCCCGCCCATTTGTAAAGTCCCGCCCACTAGCGGCAAAAGTTCCTCCCACTTGGAGGTCTCCGGGCTGCAGCGATACCTACTTGACACAATGGGCATGTCCGAAAAAAAGGAAAACAAAAAGCGCCTTGCAGGCTAATACTAATCAAAGAAACATTACAAAAAGGTAAGCATTTGTTGTATTCTTAAACTATTTAAATCTGACTTGTTTTTGCAAGAATACCACTCAACTAGGGCTGTGAATCTTTGGCAAGGTAGCGATTCAATTCGATTACGATTCATATGTTTTCGATTCGATTCAAGAACGATTTTTGCAAATTTAGAACGATTCAATTCGATTCGATTCACAATTAAATTCGATTCAATTCGATTAAAACGATTCGATTCTGCATTCTTTGAGAAGTGCATTCACGGGATTATTTAAATGCTTCTACTAAATTCTTTAAATGCTTAGTCAGGGGGCAAATTACAGTAGCATGTATGGTTAGAGAACCATAGGTTAGTAAAAAATAAATAAAAAAACTTTTGTCCATTGTTAAATGCTAGTTTAATGATGCGACATGGCATACGTAAAAATGTATGTGAGCCAAGTTTTTAAAAAAGAGCTTAAAGAGTATTATGTATAAGCTAACATTTTGTCACACCAGGGGCGTAGCCATAATTTCAGAATACAATACAATCATTTTATGTATGTAGCCTATATAATAATAATAATTATTATTATTATTGTTATTTTATTTATTTTTTTTTTTACAAGGAATTATCTTCTTTTTTAATTACTTTTAATTAGCTGTAATAAATCAAATACACTGCTGGAAAATAATCAATCATTTGTAATCTATATTTTTTTCCTAATGGCAATTTTATGATTGTTATATATACTAGGCTACATTTAATTAGCAATTATTTAAATTTTCTGCACAGAATAAGGTAGAAAATATACTTACTTACATACTTTCTGTACTGTAATAAATGTCAATTAGCACTGCATCATTCATCAATTGTTTCTGGGTTTTTTGTTTTGTTTCATCAGTTCATTCTGCTTTTATTCAGTTTAGCTGCAGATATAGCCTGGCACGTCTATGAGAGCGAGATCGCTTCTCTTTCAGTGTGAAAACGTCTTCATCTCTATTTAACTTTTCCTCTCCATCAGCGAATGATTCTGAGAGAAAACGTGCCAGATATCTGTTTGCTAATGAAACAAACGCTACTTTCATGCATCTGATTATCAGATTAATATCGAGCCCTTATTTCAAGGTCGTTGTTAATGCTGTGGTTAATTTTAAAAGTTTCCTTCCTAAATTCAGTTCATCTGCATTGTTTAAAAACATTTATCATTCAATGGATCTGTGCGTATGATTTAGGCACTTACATTTCTGCTCCTTCCATGCAATAAATACAGCTGTCGACGGCTCCGGTAACTCGTCAGTAAGATGCAGAGAACCATTGACAAACTACAGAAAAGTAAAACTACTTCACGTTATTATTACTGGCCACGAGTCCTATAGACCACACGTCAGCTGCGTCAGAGATGAACGGAGCGCGAGCGCAATCCTGTGACAGTCTCACGGTAAACAGTGGAGCGGGTGAAGGACATATAAGAGGCACGATTCACGAACACTCTTCAAGGTCTCCATTAATTTGTGCGTGTAGTAATTTAATGTGTATACATTTTGAAAGCATTGATTCGCTATAGAAATCGCGATTCATTCGATTCTTAGCATTTTGAATCGATTACTGTCCAAGATCGGCGATTCACGATTCAAAAATCATGTTTCAAGATCGATGCATATGAATCAACAGGGTTTGTAATCGATGCATCGAGAAAACGAGTGAATCGTTACACCCCTACACTCAACCAAAGAGGATTTTAATTTCTGGAGATCTCAATCGGGGATCTGATTTATGGATGTCTCATGAAACAAGTTACGCAGCTGGTGTCTGTATTCTTAAAAACCGTTTTGATGGAAAGATTGTATGTTGCGATCCTGGTGGACATTATATTTGTCTTTAATTGGAAATTTAGAATGTAAAAGTTATTATTGTTATTATTTTATATTTATGGGTTTAATCAACAAAAAGATAATGAAAACCTATAGTTTGGATATTTGGCTAGCAAATTTAGAACATGTTCTAAATTTGCTAGCCAAATAACCAAACTCTTATTTAGTTTTCAGAGTGGATTTTAACGTGGCTTTGGATAACATCTTAGATAGATGGCCTCCAAAGTCTCCTGATAATTCTAATTTGTACTTAAAATAAAATGAATTTCATAATCACTAATTAATGGGAAAAAAAGCTAATAAGGAAAACAGTTTTTGTAGTAATTGGGAATTGTGATGAAATGTGAAATTGGTACTTGCGTACTTTTAGTAGCAAAATGAGTAAAAATAAAAAAGAGGGCATTATAATATGTAAAATCTCAAATATTCTATCTAAAATTGTTCTGTCTGAAGCTGAAGAAGTTAAGCTTGCTCATCATCAAAATGCATTAGATTTATAAATGAAAGTCCCAGGGAGCATTTTTTAGATCACGAAAAAGATGGACTGAGGAAGGTGAGCAAAATTCTTCTTATTTTTAAAGACTAGAAAAACAACAAGTGAAAATAAAAACTGATTAGAAAGCTTATATTTAATGCATCTCTCTGTGAAGACCAAAAGGCCATTGCCAATTTTTGTGCCAAATTCAATTACGATTTGTACAAATTCTATTTGAGTATTTGATCAATCTGCAAATTCCCTTTCTGTACATGACCAGTTATATCACCTAAAGCAAGGAAGATCCTCTGTGGCAGAGTATGCAGTGAAGTTCCGCACCTTAGCTGCTGCAAGCGGATGGAATGAAGCAGCTCTCATCACAGCTTACAGACAGGGGCTATCCCCATCTCTCCGATTACATCTCGCCATCTATGATGATAGCTTTGGTTTGGAGAATCTGATCCAGCTATCTATTTTTGTAGCCCAGAGGCTAACAGCCTGTGATCTGGAATTACCTACCCTTCTTACTTCATTTACCACCACCGCAGTAGCAGTATCTTTACCAGTGCCAATTACTTCCAGCATCAGCCATCTGTATTTTGACTCCTTCCATCTCTCTCCTGCTGAACGTCAAAGACAGCTTCAACAACACCTATGTCATAACTGTGGAGCAGAAGGCCATCTCATGTCTGAATGCCCCGTTCATCCGCCTCATCCAGCGGTGAGTTGCCTGACCTCTAGGGCTGACGTTGCTTCATAGGTCTACTTTCATGTATCAGTGATCTCTGCCACAATTTTCAATTCAGCAAATGCCTTCATTGACTCAGGCTCGTGGAAGCTTGTGGAACTTCATTTCAAGGAACTTCATCAGCCAGTTCCATATCCCGCAAATCCATTGCCAGAAGATGAATGTACACTCCATCCTGGGGAAACCTCTCGGAAAAAGTATTATTATCCACTGTACACCATCCCTTACCCTACGCATTTTGGTTATTCATTATGAAAGGATCTCCTTGCTGGATGGATCAACTGCAGATATCATCCTGGGACGCCCTTGGCTAAAGTAGCATAACCCTCACCTTTCCTGGACTACTGGTGAAATCCTCTCTTGGAGTGACTCCTGCTTTGAAAGTTTTCTACAACTCCCTACTAGACCCTCTTCCACTACTAAATCAACCAAGGTACTCCTCCAGGCCACAACTATCGAGAGTCCCGAAGGTCAGCACGATATAGAAGTCCCAGAAGAGTATAGGGCATTCCAGGATGTTTCAGGAAGCAACTAGTCACCCCTTTGCCACTGCAAAGACCATGGGACTGTGCAATTGAACTGCTGTCTGGTGCGACCCTACCTATGGGAAGAGTGTATCCACTCTCCATCCCAGAACAGAAGGCCATGGAAAATAATGTAGAAGAGGCTCTTCGCCAGGGTTACATCGCCCCTTTTACATTCCCTGCCGCTTCCAGTTTCTTCTCTGTAGAAAGACGGAGGCTTAAGACCATGTATTGATTATTGGGCCCTTAACAACTAGACCGTACAGTACAAATATCCCCTTCCCCTGGTACCAGCATCACATGAGATGTTCAGGGCTCTATGAATATCGGGTCATGCCATATGGGCTAGCCAACTCACCCTCCGTATTCCAGGCCTTTGTGAATGAGGTGTTCCGGGACTACCTGCATCGGTTTGTGATCATTTACATCGATTAAATCCTACTATACTTGCAGAAAGAGGCAGCTCATTGTCTCCACATTGCACAGGTCCTCCAAAGACTGAGGGAAAAATCACCTGTACCTCAAAATTGAAAAATGTGAATTTCACCGCTCCTCTATTCAGTTCTTGAGCTACATCATTGATGCCAGGGGTATACAAATGGACCTGAAGAAGGTGGTTAATTTCCACTTCTATTAAGGCTAATTTTCATAGCCGCTTCAACATTAACTTTAGTGCCTTAGCAGCTCCCCTCACTTCCCTGCTACGGAAGATGCCCAAGCATCTATCATGGTCTCCAGCAGCTCCAGAGGCATTTTCCCAGGTAAAATTAGCCTTCACAACTGCTCCCACTTAGATCCACCCTAACCCGGAATTACCTTTCATTGTTGAAGTTGATGCCTCTAAAACAGGTGGGGGAGCGGTGTTATCACAGCGGCAGGGTGTTCCACCAAGACTCCTACCATGTGCCTTCTTCTCCAAGAAGTTATCCCCGGCAGAACAGAACTATGATATGGGAAATCTAGAACTTTTAGCCATCAAACTAGCATTGGAAGAATAGTGTCACTGGCTGGAGGGACCTAACCATCCATTTGAAGTTATCACTGACCATCGTAACTTGGAGTACCTCCGGGAAGCTAAATGCTTAAACCCTCTTCAAGCCAGATGGGCATTATTCTTCTTCCAGTTTAAATTCACAGTGACGTATCATCCAGGAACAAAGAATCAAAGGGCCGACGCCCTTTCCCGCATTCATGCCCCGGACCAAGCTACCCATCTACCAGAATCCATTCTCCCTCCAGCCATCATCGTCAGTCCCATCCATTGGGCTCTAAATGATCAAATCACCTGAGCAACTCTCACTGAGCCTGCTTCAGGGATGTTCCACCTGTGCCATCTCTAAAGTACCACACCATCTTCCTGAGGGGAAGTTGCTTACACTGCCTATTCCTCGCTGACCCTGGTCACACCTAGGAGTGGACTTCATTTCAGATCTGCCCAACTCTAACTCCTACACTTGCATTTTTTGTGGTCGTAGATCATTTCTCGAAGGCCTGTCACCTTATTCCACTAAGGGGACTGCCATCAGCCATGGAAACTGCTGAAGCCCTATTCAATCAGGTATTCCAGAACTACGGGCTACCCGAAGACATAATCTCGACCGAGGACCGAGGATTTCAGTTAGTTTCCAGAGTTTGAAAGGCCTTCTTCTGTCTCCTAGGTGTATCAGTAAACCTAACATATGGCTACCATCCAGAATCAAATGGTCAGACCGGAATGAAGATACAGGAGATCGGACACTTCCTGAGTTCTTACTGCCATGGCCACCAACATACTTGGAGCCGGTGTCTTCCCTGGGCCGAGTACGCTCAAAACTCTCTCCGCCAGTCCACCACAGGTCTAATACCTTTCCAATGCGTGCTTGTTTTCCAGCCAACTCTGTTCCCCTGGTAAGGAGAGCCCTCGGACGTCCCAGCAGTCAACTATTGGTTTCAGGAGAGCAAGAGTGTCTGGGACTCTGAACATGTCATTCTGCAAGGGGCAGTCAGGAGGCACAAGAACCAGGCTGACGTTCACCGAGGCTGACGTTGCCCTGCTGCAAGCTGAGTCCCAGATACATAGGCACATTCACGATTTTAAGGCAGATCAATCCTGTCACTTACCGTCTAAAATTACCCCCAAATTGTAGAATTACTCCGACCATCCATGTATCTCAGCTAAAACCTCACCAACCTTCTCTTCTCCCTTCTCCCCCAGGGTCTGATGTGGCTGAGGTACTTCCTCCTCCAATTGAACCAGAGGAAGACCCAATCTACACTGTATGCGGCATCCTGGATTCACGGTGACGAGGAGGCCAACTGGAATATCTTATTGACTGGGAGGCTTTTGGTCCTGAAGAAAGGTCCTGGATTCCGTGTGAGGATGTTCTAGACCCTACCTTACTCCAGGAGTTCCATATCAACCACCCCGATCATCCCGCACCCAGAGGGAGAGGACGTCCTTGTCGCCACCATCATCCCGCTTCAGGAGCTGCTCGTGGATGAGGGGGTCCTGTCATTGATCCAGCCAACCAACCAGCATCAGACCCTACAGCTCAACCTTCCCGTTCTAGCTCACCTGAGTATTAATTCCTTGCACATGCCTCTGTCCAATCAAGAGATGCATATAAACCCACACTCACAGACACCTAACCATCTGGTCTCGTCTATCGCATATGTGTAATACTTATCCGACTCCCGATCTCCAGTTCTCAGATTATCTTCATCTTCATCTTCGTCAGCCATTTGTCAGTGGCCATTTAGTCTCATCCCCCTGAAGTACACCAGGACTTGTGCTTTTGAGTTAGGTCTCTCGGATTCTGGGCATTCACGTCATATCACCTCAGCTGTGTTTTCCCTGAGTGTTTTCTCTTCATTAAAGTGTGGTGTGTGACAGCATGCTCATGATTTTTTTGAGTCGTTATTTTCCATTAGTCAATTAAGTAACACTAATTCTCCCATTACCTTAAAAGAAATCGAGGAAGCAATTAAATCTTTAAAAAGGAATAAATCCCTGGGTACAGATGGTCTAACATCAGAATTCTAATAAATCCCCGGGTACAGACGGTCTAACATCAGAATTCTATCATATGTTAAGTAAAAACATAGCCCATTTTTGTTAAAACTTATTTAAGGAAAGAATAAATAAATCCTTTCTTCCACCTACATTATGCCAAGGGCTGATCACTTTAATTCCCAAGCCAAGTTAAAATATTACTTTATTAGATAATTGGCATCCAGTAACTTTGTTAAACATTGATTATAAAAAGTATTGAGTGAAGTGACATTCAGCCAAGTATGGTGACCCATACTCAGAATTTGTGCTCTGCATTTAACCCATCCGAAATGCACACACACAGAGCAGTGAACACACACACACTGTGAGCACACACCCGGAGCAGTGGGCAGCCATTTATGCTGCGGCGCCCGGGGAGCAGTTGGGGGTTCGATGCCTTGCTCAAGGACACCTAAGTCGTGGTATTGAAGGTGGAGAGAGAACTGTACATGCACTCCCCCCACCCACAATTCCGTCCGGCCCGAGACTAGAACCCACAACCCTTCGATTGGGAGTCCGACTCTCTAACCATTAGGCCACGACTTCCCCCAGGCAGTATTACATTCTATCACTGATGAAACACAATCCGGCTTTATGCAAAATAGACACATATTTAATAATATAAGATTAATATTAGACATTTTAGATTAGCAATAGTTAAATTAAACAAAAAAATGGTACTTCTCCCAGGTTTTCTCTAAATCGTGGTGTGCATCAAGGATGCCCAGTGTCTTCTTATCTGTTTTTAATTGCAGTGCAATTTCTTTATATGCCGTTAAAAAGGAGTAACCTAAAAGGCATCACTGGTGGAAATGCAGATTAATCATTAGTCAATTGGCTGATGACACATCACTGTTTTTGGAAGACTCCTTTCAAAACTCAGTAGCATTAAATTCTGATTCTAATAATAACAAAGCTTTTGTTATGAAGAAAATGTATATTCTATGTAATTCTATAACCATAAATGTAAATTCACCAACAACAAACCAATTTTTCTTGTTGTTTTTTTAAGAATTTAAAATGTATCTTAATACCATTTCATCCTCTGTAAATAAGCGAGAAAAACCAACCTCAATTTGTAATGACTTTCATTTGTATAACGTTACTCTAATTGAAATATAAATTTATATCTTACCCTCATGTTCTTTTTTTCTTAAAAATTTTCAATTGTTAATTAACATTTTGTTTGTTTGTTTGTTTTGTACGTTCAGATGACATTGTATATATTGTTGATACATGTCGTGAACTCTATACATAGTTCTATATCATTAATGTCATCTTTGTAGTGTTTGCATTTATAATTAAAAAAAGAAAAGAAAATGGGCAAAAAGGAGGCGCTGGTTGTTGAAACCACGGCCACCTAGCATCGACGCCGGTGACAGTTGCTGCAACCCAACTGTCACTCAAGTGGCCGCACCCTTAATTATGCAAAACGTTAAAGCTTAATATAATTTAAACTGATGAGTTATATAAAAAAAAATCACAACCCTCACAGTTGTCATGAAGGGCAAAATTAGCTATATAGACCAAAATAATTTTTTGAACCAGGCTGTAAACATGTTTTTTTTTTTGGGGGGGGGGGGCATTTTAACATGGGGAGTCTATGGGACTGACTGATTGGGATTGATATGATTGATTAGGACTGATATGATTGACAGCCAGCCTCTAGCAGCCAGTTGACGAATTACAGTTTAAGTCACTTCTGTATGGGCTTCACGATGGAGAGCAGGAGGTTGCCACTTGCTTAAATCTCACTGCCTCTCAACTGTAGCCTCCTTTTGTTCTCCACCAAATCTTTCATGTGCTTTGCCTAATTTTTGGTGGCAAATGCAAACAATTTAGACACAGCCTGGAGCACAGAATAATTTGCTAAGGTTATGTTTTTTTTTTTTTTTTTTACATTAAATTAACTTTTTCACTCACTTGCCAGTTTGACTACCAAATTTTACAGAAGGGGAAGGCTTTCCTGCTGGATGCTCCTGTTTCTCGGTTAGGGCTTTTTGGCATTGTTCTGCACTACAAAGCAACAGTCAGCCACTTTCTGGCAGCTGATTCCCCAACAGGCTCAAGAACTTCTGTTCTGTCAGTTCCGCTGTGCTAGGCATATTAGGCAACAACAGATTAGTGCTTGAAGGTCTCAAATTTCATACATTTTCTCAGATTTTGCAGACAGCAGATTGCTTGTTAGCTAAAGGGTATGATGAACATAATCTGAGGTGCCAAAAACAAAAAAACAAAAAAAACATCGACAATCACACATTTAACTAGAAAGAGATTATAGTTGTCTATAAATATTACACAATTTAAAGAACATAATGATACTGTTTACAGTTGTAATGTAACAAAGCATATAAGATTAGAAGTGACTGGGGCCACTGGCTAGAAGCCTGCATGTAGAGAGCATCTGTAATGTTATTCTGCATTGTCCCTGTAAAATAAAGAACTAAATAAACATGTTTGCAAGTGTGTATCAAAGTGAACACACTCCAGTGCGTTACGAAACTTCATTCATTCAAATTCATTCTAAATCATGCTACCAACATGTTAAAACAATGATAGAAACATGTTAAAATTGTAGTATGTGCTAACAGTAAATATAGCAAAACTTTTCCAAACATTAAAAACATACAGCCTATTTAGTTCCCGATGCTCCACAACAAATAGGCTACTTTAAATTAAATGGCATTACTGAACAAGAATGAAAAATAAGTAGCTATAAAATTGTATATTAAACTTTAAAGATCCCATTTTTGTGCTTTTTTGAAGCTTTGATTGAGTTTACAGTGTGCAATATAACATGTGTTCATGTTTTGCGTGTAAAAAAACAGTATTTTTCAGTATACCGTGTATATCTGTATACCGCTATCACTGTCATAAAAACGGGCTGATGACTTCCCTGTTCTATAAAGTGCCTCCTTCAGAAATACGCATCGAGATCTGATTAGGCCAGCGGTTCCTGTGTTGTGAATCGACACCAGCTGAGCAAGTGCTGCTCTCCTGGAAACCCGATTGGGGTAAATTTGAGAGGCAAGTGGGCAGGATTTGTTTTGAAAACTGCTGGAGATGTACTCATAATCACTGACGAGATGCGCATGAAAATCGCATTCGATTTTTTTGCACAGCCCTAACATCTAGTTAACAAAGCTAAACAGCGTTGCCCTTTGTGTAATAAGTTAAAGAAACTTTTAAAAGCACCAACTTAAATAATAAAATACACTTACCGGTTGTGGTCTATAAACAACACTTTCTCCAGACAAAGAGGGAACTGCTCCATCTTTCAAGAATAATCTTTGAGCAAATCCGGCATTAAACTGATTGAGATTGAGGAAGCTTGCTGTAGTCAGCAAAATGTGCTGCACATAGTTTTACATGTGGATTATAATTTTCGGGAACCGAGTTACACATAACTTGTGACCATTAATCTCCAAGTAAAGCGTCCCTGGGAAGCCCAAACAAAGGTCATTGGACTCTGAGATGAAAATAACAACGTTTCGACGACATGGCAACAAACACAAACGCAGCTCTTCCTGTTCTCCGTCAGAGCGCAACAAGACCACGCCCCCTTTTTTGTGTATTGATGTGGGCAAAGGTTAGTCAAAAAACTGTTTTAGTGATGTCATTACTGCAGGAACTAGAGGGATGTAGTCCAAACGGGTCGTTTTTTGTAGGGCGAATTCTGTTAAATAAAATATCTCGCTTGGCATTGAACTTTGAGCTTTAGAATTTTACAGATATTATTTATACTCTAACAACAACATTACACAATAACTTTAAACTAACTTTAAAGTTTAAAACATGGAATCACGAAGAACGGGAACTTTAAAATAAAACACAAATCAAGCCAGCCGCATTGTAATAAACATCAAGCTAAAATAAACTTATTTACAGCAAAACTGAAACGGCATTGGGCTCACAAGCTTTTCTCAAATTAGACAAGAATCCAAACGTTTCCATTTTTGTCTTGGAATATTTTGTTGCTAAACTATTCTTATTCACATGTGCAATAATGTTTGTCGGGACACTGCACACTGATTTTACAGCAGACCTTTTACATTAAGCATAACTTTTGTTTGGTGAAATGCATTTTTGATGATGAATGTCAAGTCAGCAAGTTAGCAAAATGTTACTTTTTTTAATCTGTTTGGCTAATTATTTTAGAGAAATATATTTTGTGTAGCCCTATTTATTTTATTCCTTTTATATACTTAATTTTTGTTTCCTCCATTCACATAAGCACTGCAATCTTACTGGTTAACGATTGCCTAATGTGCTTCGGTTGTTGGTCAAGAAAGTTTAAATGAACAAAATGCTGTCATAATTCTCCACATGATTTACTATGATGCAGGCATGTTCAGGCTACTTACTCAAAAACTTGCATACACCAGTTGTTGGGAGTAGAAACGACCATACTTTTCTATTGTAGGTTCGTTTCTTAAAGGTGACCTATTATGGCCTTTTTCACAGGATGTAGCCTATAGGTCTCTGATGTCCCCAAATTGTGTATGTGAAGTTTAAGCTCAAAATACCCTTCAGATTTTTAGGGTATGAGCCAAACGCACCATTTTTGTGTTTATCCCTTCAAATGCAAATGAGCTGTTCCCCCAACCCCCTTTTCAGAAGAGGGTGGAGTTTCAAGAGCTCATGCTCTGGCATATAAATGAACATTCCACTATTAGTACAAGCCTGCTATCTTTACAGAAAACTTACTCATTTTAAAAGTCAGTAATCTTGCTGTACATGTGCGTTTATGAATTACACAGATGAGGAGCATGGCACAATAGAAATAACATCACAGCTGGCCTCATGGTGCCTTGGCGGGCTATCACAAACTTCCCACTTGTCCCACTTGTTATTATGAGCTTGAAAAATCAAGCGATCTACTTCACATTTCTTTTACACACAATTTGTAAATACTGTACCACATTAACCATCATTCTGGTAGCACGTGGAGGCAGCATCAGAGAAAACAGGAAAAGCTTTAGAAACATTAGCCTTACAGAGTTCCAAGAAGCTCTTTCAGAAAGGCATGTGGAGGCGTGTTTCAACGAGCCGTTTTAGGGGGCGTGGATGAATTTTAACTTTTATAAAGAATATCTCTTTGTGTTTGACACTTTTGTCTTTGCAACTTTAGGGGTCTTATCTATTCACAAACAGCTCCTTTCTTCGGACACTCCAAAGAGAAAGGAGAACTTGAAATAGGGCAATGGAAACAGCTCTTGATGTTAATCAAGCAACAAAAGAAAGACAGAAAATCACTCTTGACTGAAAAACTTTAGTAGCCCTAAAGATGAATCTAAATTTATTTACAGAAATAAATATGTTGGCTTGAAATAATCAAGAATATAAAAAATGCATAGAGAATGCTAAAAAGAATACATATCCTAATTAGCCTGTATAACCATTGGTATTTAATTAAAACGAAGACCATGTAATTGTTCTTTATGAGAAGTTGTTTCATTTAATTTTAGCATAAAGACATGTTGTGTGTGACCGCAGTTAAATTAGTGTTTATTATGAAAAAATAAATAAATAAATAATAATAATAATAATAATAATTGAAACCTATATAATGATTTGGGAATTTTGGAGAAATGCATTAATAAATGCATTACACTGTAATTAAAGCCATTGATTTTAGCCGACTAAATTTACTGTAGATTTAGTCGACTAAAATCATATAATATTTAGTAGCATAAAACTAGACTAAAACTAAAAACAATTCAGGTGATTAAAACTAAACTAAAACTAAATGGCATTTTAGTCAAAAGACTATGATTAAATCTAAATAAAAATCTGCTGTCAAAATTAACACTGGTTCAGAGAGACTGTTTTTGATTATTTGGATTATATATACGTAAAAAATAAAAAATAAAAAAAATAAAATAAAATAAACAATGGGTGGATTTTTACCATTATATGCTGTTTGTTTTCACAAACCGTGTCCACACAACTGTGTTTAAACACCTTATAGTGATTTAGCATCTGTCCCATTTAAATTAGTTATATTGTTTTTGAAAGCAAAACTATACAATTTGTAATACAAATAAAATAAAATAAGTGGTCTAAAATAAATGCACCTGTAAGTGGTTTCCTTTACTCATTACTAGTCATATTCAAAAAGAAAGAAAAAAAAAATTCCTAAACACACATTTGAAAATACCAACAAATGTTGCATAAAATGATAAAATGCATGAAATTGTTTACAAGCTGGTTTTAAGTGATTACATGTTTTACCAGTGATGCACATACAATTTGTTAATGAAAAGGCATGCTCAAACAGAAAATGAAGCTATAACTGACAAACTGTTTTCTGTTTCCGACAAATGTGTAAAACGGTTGAGTTCAAATCAAGCTTTTAATGTTGCTTATATGTCTGTGTGGTGTTTTAATAAATGCTTTAAAAGTATAAACCTACAACCTAGATCAACAATATATTAGCATTGAACTTTAGCCAGATTAATCATTATTGCTACAACCAAAAAAAAAAAATAATTATATATATATATATATATATATATATATATATATATATATATATATATATATATATATATATATATATCAGGCACCAAATATAGCAAATATAGCACACAGATCAATATAACATTAGCACATGACAAAAAAAATTACAGCGTAGTTACATTACAAAATGTTGTTCTTTAAACAGAAAACTATAAAGCTGTTTTAAGTTTGATGGTGTTACTCACAGTGTCCGATCCGTGGTGTATAATATTTCCTAACACAGCCAACTGATCAGCGCAGTCCTGCAGCACAGCACACGCTCTGAGCACATCTACAGACATCATATTGCTTAATCTGACCAGACAGACAGGAAAATAAAGGAAAATAAGTAACGGGTTCCTTTCTATCAAGCTAAAACAACAAATAAATCAACCGTGGAAAAGAAGAGTCACATGTGCTGCCGTAGCTACGGTATCCGTTGTCATGACAACACTTGTACACAGAACACATGTAAACTTTTTTTACTTTTTTTACCATAGACAGTTTTTTACATTTAAATAATGTTAATGGACAATATATTTTGACCACTATATAATGTATTATTGTCTACACACAGTGTACAAATTTAACTCAAATAAGCCAAGCATTTATGACCTTCACAGGTAACCTCAAGAGTCACGTCATTGGTTTTATATATATATATATATATATATATATATATATATATATATATATATATATATATATATATATATATATATATATATATATATATATATATAATTATTATTAAAGATTTATCAATTAACATTTACATTATATAATTTATTCAGAAGACTTCAAATGTTAATTGTGATTTTAATGGGTATTTTTCGTGTTTTTAAATAATGTCTATGTATTGTTTGTTATTGTCATTATCTTTTTATATGTATTTATTTATTTATTTACTTTGCTTTATATTGTATGATTTCATGTACATAATGGTACATAAATATATTTGGTGTTAAGATTAAAACTATATATATGTACAAATTTCAAAATTAATTTAATTGAGCTTAACTGTTATTTAGCGTATATTTAAATTATATTTTGGCAATAATTATATATATATATATATATATATATATATATATATATATATATATATATATATATATATATATATATATATACACACATATCAATATATATTTTTTTACAACTTCACATCAATTTACATTTATTTATTTATTCTTATTAAGCTAGCATAATTTCTCCTTTACTGGTGTTGTGTAAACATCCAATACGATCTACTGACATCCACCATTAAAACTAATTTACCTTTGCCCAATAAATCTTGAAATGGCCTTACCTGAATAGTACTTTAATATTTTTTTTTTATTTATTTATTTAAAACAGCAGAGGGCAGCAGATCGTACAATAAAAAGGGCTACGCATGTCAGGCTGTACCAAAAGAACCCAGAGTTCCTCAGAAGTCGAGCACGCATGGCTGGCTTGAAAACACAATACTACCAGTAACATGATGATACAGTTAACAGGTTCACTCTGGAGCAAGTGAAGTTCTCTAAAACTTGATTAATTTATTATTTATCTTCCAATTCTTAAAGTGTAATCAAATTTGATTAGACACCTCCTACCCACAGACCACAGACAAATCACAGCTGTACTGATATTGAGAACATTAGCACTCTTGCTCATGTTTTAATGTGCCTTTTCAATTGCAAATGCTTCTCACAATTGCCCCTAACCATTTGCAAAGCTGCCAGATCGACTGACAACCAGCAGGATATTTATATGGTGAAACCTCACGGTCACACCTGTTGTCAAAGCAGCTGGATAGAACTTTGCCTCAGTACATTCAGGCCAAACAGATGCCGTAGGAAACCAGGTTAACAGTGTCATTGTAAACTATTAGTATCCTGTGACTGTTTGTTTTATTTGTCACAGAAGTTCACTAGGGGTTAAGAACAGGCCACAAACAAAATGTAGAAACAGCAAGACATAAAATGACAGTGTATCAGTGTTGGTACAGGATACATTCTCTCTTTTTTAAAAGTATGTTATCAAGTAATCATTTTCCAATGCATATGTAAGTACTGAACCGTTTCCACTGAGTGATTTAGAGACCACTTCCATCCCCCAGTTACATCCTGTTACCAGAAATGAGCCAGCACTAGCAGGAAAAGATTACCCTGTAAGCAGCTGGTCAAACATGACTGACCAAATGTCTTGAGATGTGTTCTTACACACATTAAAAAAAAAAAAAAAAAAGCAAAAAAGCCGCTTATTATGTCATCAAACTGATACTAAAAGTAAACTGACGTACTTTGCTTTAATGTAAGCTATTTAAAGTTGCAGCTGTTCCGTCTCTTTCAGCTGCTTTAAAATTACAAATACTGTGTCAGCAACAGGTTTACACCAATTGGTATCTTTAGTGAAAGCGTTAAAAGTTTGGTTTGCACTTTGAGGTCATTAACAATCAGACAAACAGCATCACTGGAGTGGGCGGCTGACATTTTGAGATGACAAACATAAGCACAGACAACTGGAAGGCATGAGGTTAATTCAGAATGGGCCACCTACGGTAAGCTACAGTAATCTTATTTTTTATTTATTATTTATTTATTTTTGTAAGATTCTAATTTTTTATTATCTCGTATAGGCCTATATACTACATAATTCAAAATGTAATTCAATATAGTACATTAATATATTCAATACATTACATTATTATTTATTAGTAATTCAACATGTTACATTATACTTAGTATAATGTAAAAAAAAAAAAATAATATCTGTGTTCAACAGGCGTCAAAGAGGCAATTTACTGAAATGTGAGGCAATTATAGTTTTATGTAAGGTACAACTGCAAAAAAACAAAAATAATAATAATAAAAAAACAAAAATCCCATTTTAATCCACTTTTTCATTAGGACTAAGTACATCTTCATATAGCCTACTGTTTATTTTCATAATTACTTTTACCGTCTTTGAAATATGGGTAAAGGCTACTGCCGAAAGCATGTCACTAATATATAATGTTGTTTTTATTGAAACTTGTGTCATGTATTTAAATGTAATTACACATTTATTTACTTTATTATTAACTTTAAAATGTGACAAATAACATGTGCTTTAGTTTAATATGGCATCACATCAATATAAGTGTATTTTAAAGCATGACAATTAGATTGATTTAGGCCATAGAAAAATATTTAATTTAACATAAATACACTTGTTTATGTGTACTTAAATGTGTTAAGAAACAGTGTACTCTGTTTACGTGCACTTTGATTTGATATTATCTTTAAGTAGTTTATCAAAAAAAAAAAAAAAAAAAAAAAAGATTTGAAGTAGCCTACACCACAAGTGCACATTCAGTACAATCAAGCACGCTTTTTATATACAAATAACGGTATCGGTATAAATTAAAATAACTACGGAACACATTGCATCATAGTGTTTAAAGCATATATACGTATACGGTATATATATATATATATATATATATATATATATATATATATATATGGTTTCAAGGACATCTCACGTGTTATATGTTACATAAGGAATTAATTATTGTATTGTGTATTGCAGTAACTATGGTTACTGGTTTTTAACGCTTGCCATCGAGTGTTTTGATCCCCCTCTACAATCGATTAGTTCGGCCTGACGCAGTGTTATAAGCAGCAAACATTCCTCGCGCAGCTGAGAGTGAGTGAGTGTACAGGGGCATGATATCGACTGTCAGTGCTGCTCTTCCCCGCACACAACATGGGCTCAACCGCCCTTACCACCAAAAGCAGAGCCTCAGCTTCACTGCAAAGCCCCGGAGTCGGTTCTGTGTTGTGGATCGCGTGTATTGTTGAGATATTTGGGGTTTAAATGTGGGTGATGGTGCTGTGGACTCAGGACAAGATGGCAGCAGTATGAGACACACACATCTACATGCTGTGAGTTC
This sequence comes from Carassius auratus, assembly GCF_003368295.1. Taxonomy (NCBI): domain Eukaryota; kingdom Metazoa; phylum Chordata; class Actinopteri; order Cypriniformes; family Cyprinidae; genus Carassius; species Carassius auratus. The sequence goes on along the minus strand of NC_039260.1, from coordinate 17,168,190 downwards.
AGTTGAAGTGTGTAAAATGATCGGAGAAGACCTGGATTATATCTACTGTTAGTCCGTGTGAAAGGTGAGACTTTTTTTCTTTTTTTAAATCGGAGTGATTTTGTTTTGCTGATGATCGTCAACTGTCTATGGAACAGTCAAAACCGAAACGGATGATCACATCGGCTGTGTATCAAATCCTAGTGAGCTTCCTACATAAGACTTATTTTGGGCATCAAAGACGCGTTGCAAAATGGGATTATTACCTATGATAATGCGAATGTTTTTGGACATTATTCGTGCATCCTGTGCAGGCAGTCAGCTTTTCCTAAAATTTGACTCACAGCCATTTGAAACACAGCTTAACATTGGTATCCAACCAGTAAGAAAGATCGATGCATAAATGGTTAGGCATGCATGTATACGTGTATAATCAGTTGCTTGTCATTTTGAAGCAGTTGCACTTGTATTAATGCTTTAATATAATAATGCAACACTATATAATATTATATTCAACACTGATGTTATGTAATGCAAGTTACTGTAATGTGAAGCTTTTCCAGCAGTTTTAATATGAAGAAACCTTTAGTCTTTAACAACCCAGTTATTTCTTAGCTATTGCCTAGATCAAGAGTTTAGAGGAAGCTAAATACTGTGGGAAAGTGGCTTATTTAGGACGTAAATATGAAGGAAAAAACAAGTAAATGAATAAAAGTAAGTAATTAGTTCCAGAGGAAAAGCTCTTTTCCTCAACAAAGTGCACATAGGATACTTTTTAAAAGTGCTAATTGAGGTTGTTTTGAGGCAGCATGCATCTGCAGTGGAATAGGTCAAATGTTAAATAAAAATAGACTCATTTACTATGCATGAGAAAAAATCATGTGGGGTGTTATCATTACCTGTAGTGCTGTGCCAGAATGTTTTAGTTTTTCAACATCTGATTAAATTGAGCGCTGTTTGTCAAGTTGAAATAAAATGTAAACACAAGGATGATGATTATTTTGACAGTAGGAATTAAAGGAATAGTTCACCACAAAATAAGGAAACTTATGTAATTCATACTCAAATGACTCTCTGTGGACCACAAACAATGCTTATTTAAAGAATAACCTGGCCTTCTTTTCAATACAATGGAAGTGAAGACCTTGGGCTCCATAATTACTAACAGTAGTCAATTCAGTTTTACTGTTTTGTACTGTATTTAGACACATGCACTAGCTTTTTTGGGTTCTGGTCAAAAGTCTGGTCGGATTTGCAAGTCAGATCTTTTCAATCCAGTACAATAGAATTCGATTGATTGGTTTACTTATTAAACCGTTCGCAAGATAAACAAACTGTCTTAGTTATCCAGTTACAGATGGATGTTTCAGCCCCAAAATCTTATTATAAACTTGTATTATTTTCTTCTATGAAACACAAGTGGAGATATTTTGAAGAATGTTGTTAATCAAACAGTTTACTTTCACTGTATGTACAATTTCTATAAATATTTTGTTTTGCAAAAAAATGCACGTTAAAAAAGAAATGTGAGTAAATGATGACAGAACTATCTTTAAAAATAACTGCTCATGCATATGGACAGGATATTCCTTAAAATACCTATACGTGTTCCACAGAAGAATGGAAGTAATATTGGTATAAAACGGCATGACGATTAATGCATTATGGCATTTTTTTTTTATTTTAGGGCTGAATGTCTGCAAGTTTTTGTAATCCACTATAGCTGTCGTTTTAAGGCAACCCTAGAGACAGACAGTGTTTTATGTTCCTTGTTGTATGGTGGGTAAGGCTGTTTTCACCAGCAAGGCTTTGCTTTTTCTGAAGAATGAGCTCATTTAGTGGCGGGGGAAGTTCAATAGAGGAGTCACACGATAGCCTGGCTGCCATTTGAGTTCTGCTGAGAGCAGAGACATGTCCACGGCAGCGGCCCACTCCGGCCTGTGTTACTCACTGTGGTGAGGCTTGCGACCAAAATAGACCTGACTATGTGCTATGACTCCATGGAATTTTCAATTTAAGAGGTTGCTCAGAAATCTCTTACGGTATTGTTTTAAGTATAGGAAAACTTATTTTTAATAATTATCTGGCTTTATGGCCTTGTGTTGTTGTTTATGCATTCAGTTCAGATCACGTATTGCCTTGATTTTTGACCCCTGATATGAGATCCAGCCCCTCCCACAGTAAAGTAACACAAATATGGTGTTAACAGAGTTACTTCCTTTTGTCAGTTAAAGAAGGAATATTTCATATTATTACAAATCTGCTTCCTGTGGAATTTCAAACAATGTTTTAACTGTTTTTGCCCATACAATGATTTTGGTGGGGTTCAAAAAAAGACATGGGGCCCAACTGATTTTCATTATGTGGCCACTATTTTTTAGAGTTGTTCCGATTCCGATACTAGTATCGGAAATATCTCCGATACCACAACAAATTCTGGCATCGGCATCGGCGAGTACATGAACCCATATACCGATCCGATACCATTTTCTTAAAAAAGACCTAGTTATGACCGCAAGCTTTGCCTAACCGCTGCACGGTTCTTCTTCGCTGCTCAAAATGCATTGAAAACACAGGAAGTTGTGCTGTGTTGCCACAAGCAACCCCTGTTTAGAGCAGCGAAGAAGAAATGAAAACGCGTTAGCAGCCCTTATCTATATATGACTGGATCACTCATCACATTCTAAACTGCCAAAACACAGTGAAGCCGCTACTATATTATAGATCAGTGGTTAGCAGTATGTCTCTGTAGTACCGGTAGTTACAGACTCTCGAGTATATTCAGTACCGGCAGCTGCGTTCAGTCGCTTCCGTGTAAGTCAAAGCGCAGGGCTCCAGACAGTAGCCGAATATATACTAGTGTCTGTGAATTTTAAACTGCAAAATACTATTTAAATATTACTCCCGCAAAATCTACATCTCTGTGGGTGACTGGCACAGATGCGCGAGAGCTCGCTGTTTTGTAGTCTCTGCTGTGTGTCATGAGGACACGAACGCATAAACCGTCACTTCATGAGAATTTACCGTTTCATTTGAGAATACTGTCATATCATAAACACAGACACTCAAAGATCTTCATGGCAGCCCATTAAAATAAATGTTTGGTTTACATGAGTAAATTGACAATATATAAAGCTACTGTTGTAGCCTACAGTAATAATAATACGTCTCTATAATAATAATAATTATGCCTAGATGGTTGCTTGTTTTTTACTTGTTTTGTTGTAAAGAGATTATCTGATTAATAGATCTTTTTTGTTGCAGTTTTTTTATACAGTTATATTGTAAAACTTAAATACCTTTTTTAGTTTGCGGTGTTAGATTTTTGGCTGCATTTGAAGTTCTTTTTTGCATAAGAAAATAAATAATACTGTCAAATTCATGTTAGATAATAAAAATACTGTAATAAATACAGTAGTTCACCATGTATTTGTTCATGTTTTATTGAGGGATCTGTCTGAAGCACACCATAAAAAAATTCTAGCAATTTACACAGGGCTAGTAGTATATACAGCTGTATATACAGATATACACCCAGGTATCGGATCAGTACTCGGTATCGGCCGATACCCTGAGCCCAGGTATCGGAATCGGTATCGGGAAGAGAAAAAGGGTATCGGAACATCTCTACTATTTTTCATATTCAGATATCTTAGTATGTATTCCACAGGATTATAGTCTCTTAAAGTCCTGGGCCTGAAATCTTTGACAATATCTATTGCTGATTCATTATTTGTGCTTGCCAAGTATCACAGTTATTGTCACTTCACTTGGGACTAGGGATTACAAGAGATAAACATTGAATTTAATGGTAAACAATAGGGATGCATCTATTCGATTAGTGTTGTCACGGTACCAAAATTTCATTATTCGGTACAAATACCAGTGGAAACCAATGGCTCTCCGTACCAATTTCGGTACCAAAGCATGGTGTTAACCTGTAATTGTCACCTAAAATTATGATGTTTAATGGAACAACATTCATGATATTATCTATCAAGCATATTAATGCTCCTATCCTGCTTTGAAAGCATCATATCACTCACTTCTATACTCAGCTCTGATAGAAATGTTGCATTATTTAAGCAAGTTAAATGTTAAACTGCATAAACTAAAGTTTTAACAATTTACTTTGTTTTGCAAGTGCTTGAAACTGGCTTTTTAAAGTACTGTATGGGTGAAAGTTGTGGGAATCTTATTTTCAAATAAACCACTAGATGCGAGTGCGACACAGGAATAATGTTAATCAGAGTCTTTGTCCTAACTAATCATTGGTAAATAGACGGTGGTTTCTTTAAAAACATTCAAACCATGGGTCCAGTGCCTGAAATAATTTCAGGTACTGATTATTGTGTTTAAATGTGTAATGTTAAAAAAAAGGTTTCATTTTATTTTGATCAGTGAACATGCATCAATGTGCATGACTTTAATAGCTAAAATGCATGGAAACGATAATAGATAACCGTTTATTCCATAACAAAGACTGTCTCTGAGTACTACATGTATTTTTAATCATGTTAAAAATTATGTTTAATAACTTTGTTAACATTAGGGGTGTCGAAATGTAATAGTTTCTTTAGATGAGGATGATTCTGTATCGGTTCTGTAATGGACCATAACCGATTATAAGGTACTGACGCTTTTCTTATGTAATTCGTCGCATATGTGCTTTGTCGCTGTACCATACATTAGGCGGATTCGACTTGTCATACACTCATCCTGTGCAATGCTGCTTTAAATCGAAAGTGCCTAATGGTGGAAGGAGGTGAGACACAAGTGCGAATAATTAAAAATGCTAAAAAAGCAGAAAAACTAAAAAACTACTTTAAAAGTCGAAATCTGGCCACATTATTCAAATGTTCAGGGGGTAGGTATGGGCAAATGAAGCCTCATAAAGCTCTGAGGCTTTTCTCTAGGGATGGGTGAATCGATCCTGAAGTATCGATATATCGATCCTGATGTGAGTATCGAAAGTATCGATACTCAAATAAAAAATATCAATACTAAGCTGTTTTTATTTACCAGTGATTTTGTTTATTAAACAAAAAATATTTCCTACATTATGCTTTAAATTTAACGAAAAACCTATGTTAGCAAATAATTGTGTGGAAGGGATTTTCCTGTTCATCTAAACACACAAACACAAAAGGCAGAATCAATCAATTACAGACAGCATTCACTCACTTCTGTCATTGCATTTAAATGGAGCTGCATTTCCCAAGAGTAGCCTATAATAAGAAAGCATTTATGTTTTTGGAAAAGGCATCCCAGAACAATGCAGAAAAAAAAAAACCATAGGCTAGTTTGTGCAGTACATTTATTTAAATTTGAATGTTAAAAAGTTCATATTGATCATGTTCTCTTCTCTATTGTTTATATAAATCATACACTCTCCGAACCAAAAGATTGCATGCAACAGCCTATTACTGGTAGTCCCTTATGACAATGAACCATGGTAAAGTGAACATAGTTTAACTATAGTATTTGTAGATTTCCTTTGTTAACACTACAGTAAACATGTTTTAAGCATGTGAAACTAAAATTTAACCTAATAAGTTGCAATTAAGGCATATTTCAAATATAAAGTTAAGTAGGTATTATTACCCATTGTACTCACAATAACGAAATGTCATAATCTAAAGTTCAGTTTAGAAGTATCGTATCAGTATCAATATCGTATCGAAAACAAAATATGAGGTAACGCCCATCCCTACTTTCCTCTGACTGTTTCGAGAAAAGATTCAAAGCTCTGAGGGTCTCGAAAACAGTTCCATCTGGTGGTTCATAAAAAAAATATCAGCCAAAAGCACGAGAAAAACGCTCCATAGAATGAGGCATCTACCACATATTCCATGGATCAATTCAAGTTGTGTGCACAAATAAAAACTAAACTTTTTTTTTTTTTTTTTTTTTTTTTTTATTGTCTCTGATGAATTAATTTATCCATTTAACTATGCAATTTAATACCAGTACGAATATCAATATGATGTAATAAAAGAATAATGAACACATATGAATTTCATGACAAATATATAATTTTTCTGAAATAATTAACATTCTTCATATATAAAAGAAAATTGAGGATGCAGTGCATCATTAATCTAACAATACAAACCCCCCGATACACTTATCTGATTGGCTGTGATTTTGATTGATTAGTTGCATAGTGAAGACAGATTGGTTGTTACTGGATGGCGAATTGGTTGACCTACAAATTGGTTGTCACTGGAAGTACTTTTAGTTAGGACATGGAGTTACAGTGATTTTAAGTTCACATAATCCAAAAACTCATGAACCCACTGATTCTTTTTGTCTGATTCATTAAAAAGGACCAAATCGTTAACTTTTGTTCACTCATGAATTAAACTGCACTGGTCAAGCTGTTCCAACCCAACTCAGAAATACCATATATTTTTCTCTGATCTCAAAACCAGATGATTCATGGGGTTTTCCCACAAATTTCCAAGGTTTTACTGTGGCAAGGGTGTGCAAGTCTAAGCATCTCGGAAAATTGTGCCATTTAAGTGACCACACTAGACACTAGAAAGTGAGAATAGAAAACGGGATTTAACGGGGAAGGTCTATAAAGTCTATATACTAGGATATGTTTTGAAATGTTGATTTAATTTTATTGATGATATGAAAATGAAATGAAAAATGTTTTTTTTTTTTTTTTTTAAATCATACTTAAATAGTTTAAAATATTGTTATTATTATTGATCTGTGTCATCCAGCCCTGCTGAATACATTCTTCAAAATTATAATTTATTTTTAATTGGATTGTGGACTGCATTTGCATTTTCCTTGAAAACAGGGGACTTTGTTGACTGTAACATCCTCTTCCCTTTCCCTTGATTCCCCCCCCCCCCCCCCCCATCTTTTTCCCAAGGAGGAACAATATTTTTTCCCCAACTGAACTGTAAGGCCATCATAAAATGAGATGTTATATACTGTCCCCACCATAATCATACCTTGATTTTTATTATGTGTGTTCACTTTTTTTTGTTTTTCTCATCAGACCAGTAATGACCAAACCCTGCATGACTGTAGCCAATTTTAACAGTCAATTTAATCACATGGTCATGAGAACAAACAAACAAACAAAAAAAAAAGCTGGGTATTTCCATGGTACTTTTTTTTTATTTTTTTTATGGAGATGCAGTGCAGGTTTCTTCCCCCAAAATAACTTTTATATCCTAATTTTATTATTTTCTCAAATATTAACCAGCCACCTGATTTGGTTAGTATTCTTACAATGATAGTGCATAAAAATAGCCAGATTCAATTTCTAGTACTTTGGTATAGTAAAGTTAAAACAGACAGATATGAACATGATGATTTAAAGTTGTGAAATAATGTTGAAATGTTTGTGTTCCTATGTTAGTAAAGAGCGAGTGTTTAGTGTTAAGATGTTTGATTATTATTAGGGGCCAAGCACCGAAGGTGCGTGGGCACCTATTGTGTCCGTTAGGATTCTTTTTATTATTCTTCCTCTTCCGCCTCAAGTCTATGGCAGCCCATAGAACCGATTGTGGGAAAGTTGTATAATTTGGCACACTGATAGAGGACAGTCCCAACATTTAACTATAGTGCTTAGCCCCGTAATTGCTGCTTGCAGCTATATTTATTATTATTATTATTAAAATTTTTAATGGGTAAATTAGATAACCAACAACATACTGTAATCATCTGTTATGTGATTCTTGTCAGAAGCAATATTTGTTTTTGTTAATATTTATACATTTTAGTTTCTCTGCTTGGACTGGCCTGTCTTTTCTTATGTTGTGATTTCTCATTTTATACCCTCACCCTATTCTCACTTCACTCCCTATACCTCAGTTCAATTATTTTTAACTCTTTTAAAAAAAAAGAGATTTTTAAGTGTGCTTCAGCCATAAATTAGAGTTGGACAAGCCACAATGTTTGCACAGGATGTCAGCCAAATGAATGTGAAATTGGCATCATCTTTTCAAAATGTTGGTCATGTGTTGGCCTGTTTCTGAAATCAGACTTTTATCTTGTTCCTTTTCCTTATTTTTATTTTTTTTCTTTCTTTCTGGTGTACAAATCTAAGTTGGGTTTGACCCTAGAGCCTAAAGTGTAAATAATTGAATTACATTAGTACCACAACTTGTGACTCAAAAAGTTTTGCTTTACTACACGCAAGTGAAAATAGAGACGCTTTGCAAGCACAGATGGAACTGTGCCTTTGATGCCCCCTCCCCAATGCACAGTAATGCTCATTTTGAAATAACCGTTGCCTAGAGACCCCATTCATGGAAACTGATATGAAAAGGTCATTTGAACCTGTGAGCAGTTAGTTGTTTCCTTTACAGCATTTATGGAAGGAGGGTTGGTGGGTGTTGGAGAGAGGAACTCAACCTTCTGCTGCAGTGTCATTATCTTGGCCTGTCATTGGCTGCTCAAGGCAGCCTGCTGTTTGCTGCTCTAGCATAGGGGCAAAGGTCAAGTATGATGTCAGCCTGATGATGCAATACAGTGCACGCAGTAGGACAAGTTGTTTACACTTAGTTAGTGGACACCTGTGATGTCACACAACAAACTTAGGAAAACACCACCATAGACAGTAGTCATTTTCTAAGTTAATATTAAATGGAGACCAGGGATTTCACATTTTCAGGAATTTGAAAGGTACTGGCTGGTCAGTTATGATGTCCACGTTTCTTTGAAAATGTTGAAATCTTACATATTGTCATTTTATTGGTTGAAAGTGTAACATGATCTGTATCCGGTTTTCTTGTTTTCGCAGGTATGGCCTCACAAGTCTTGGTCTACCCACCACATGTTTTTCAAACTCAGACAAGTGCCTTTTGTAGTGTGAAGAAACTCAGAGTTGAGCCCAGTAACTGTGTTTACCATGAGAGGGCCTACCCACAGACTTACTTGAATGGTAGAACCCTTGGCATTGCTTACTCGTCAAAAATCACCGCTTCATTTAAGACACCAGATTCTGTGATCGGCAGATACCGCAGGCAGGAGTTACCATTGCAAACGGCTGCTGTACGCGGTGTGCGACGTCAGCATACCACCACAGCAACGCAGCAGCAAAAAGGGGGTGTCACCTCTCAGGATAAGGAGCCAGAGCACCAGGAAAAAGGAAAGAGTTGCAGCAGTGGAGCTAAAGGGGCAGTTGAAAGGGGTAGGGGAGAGGGAAACGACAGTCAAGAAGGAGGAGGTGGAGGACAGGGTGAAGGTGACGAAGGAGGTGGAGGAGAGGACGAGGGTGACCGGGAAGACTGTGGAGTTTTTAACTTGCAAGACAGCTCCCACAGATGCGGGCTGAAACGTAAGAGCGGGGAGCTGGAGAACTTGGGGAGCGCCATGCAGATTGTAGAGGACCTGTCAATGTTACCTGCAATGTTGCAGTCAAATTTGGGAAACCCACCAGTTGCGCTCCCAGTGGCAGTCGGTGGAGGGCCTGCAAAGCAAGGTGGAAATTCCGGAAATGGGGATGGAGACTACCAGTTGGTGCAGCATGAGTTGCTTTGCTCGTTGAAGAACAGCTATGAGGTCTTAGACTTCCTCGGCCGTGGTACTTTCGGCCAGGTAGTGAAATGCTGGAAACGAGGCACCAATGAGATTGTGGCGGTGAAGATCCTGAAGAATCATCCATCATATGCACGACAGGGCCAGATTGAAGTAGGCATCCTGGCACGCCTCAGCAGCGAAAATGCAGAGGAGCATAATCTGGTGCGAGCTTTCGAGTGTTTCCAGCACCGTAGCCACACCTGTCTTGTGTTTGAGATGCTGGAGCAAAACTTGTATG